>NW_027597259.1:85000-90776 GCF_964194155.1 Cetorhinus maximus
AACAATCGACAATGGTTTCATGGTCATCATTAGACTTTTAATTCCAAATTTTTTTTGAATTCAGATTTCACCACCTACCATGGTGGGATTTGAACCCAGGTCCCCAGAGCATTACCCTGGGTCTCTGGATTACTGGGCCAGTGACAATACCACTACTCCCACCACCCACTTCTGCACTTTGTGCAAATCTGGGACAATTCCACCTATACAGACGCACATGTGCATGTGCGCGCGCGCACACACACACACACACACATAAACACACACGGGCACACACACACCGACACACACATATAAGCACACACACACATAAACACACACACGGACACACACGGACACACACACGGACACACATAAACACACACAAACACACACACAGACACACGGACACACATAAACACACACAAACACACACATGGACACACACACACATAAACACACACATATAAACACACACATGGGCAAGCACACACACACAAACACAGACGCACACACACACAAACACACATGGGCACGCACACACATAAACACACACGGGCACACACACACACATACATAATCACACACACATAAACACACACAGGCACACACACACACGGACACACACGGGCGCGCACACACGGACACACACGCACAGTTACGATTTCCACAGAGACTTGTAGCTTGAAAAAAAGAGAAATTCCTCGTGACCAACACACAGGAATCATGACAAAATTTCACTTTTTAAAATTTTTACTGTATCAACCAAACTAAAATCAATATTGATCAAACATTAATGAAGAGTTAACTAAAGGTGTAGACCCATTAATTAACTACCAGATTGGAAATACTTGACACCATCTGCCAGTACATTCAGTCCCACACTCCTCCCAGAATCTCAGCAGACTCCCTCTCCCTGCCACACCTGGGCCAGTCTCCCAGTGTCCTCTGAGAGTCTCTTCCCTCTCTCCTCTGGGTATCCCCAAACTGACTTCCAGCTGTAAGGCCCACCCTGGCAACTCCTTGCTCCTTAAATCTCCACATGGTCTGTCTCTTCAAACAGAATAATTCTCATCGTCTGCTTTTTATAGCAGCAGCCATTTCTCTCCCAGTCTCCCAGTCTTCCTTCTCTTCTCCCAATCCTCTTTGGCTTCCACATCCCAATCCCCTACCCCTCCCCTATCCTCCCTCTCTCCTTCCCTCTATCCTTCATTCTACTGCTTTCGCAACCCATTTCTACATTCCAACAATCCCATCCCCGTCACCCATCTTCCTCCCTCTCTCTACCCCAATCCACTTCCCATATCCCCTACATTTCCTTACCGCTTACGCTCCTATCACTTCCCATCCCTTGAATTCCCACCCCTCCTTTTCTCCCCTTATCCCCTCCCTTCCCCTTTTCTCTCCCTCCCTTCCCCCTCTCCCTTCTTCTCTTCTCCCCCCCTCCCCTTCCCTGCCTCGCCTCCCCTCCTCCCCTCTCCCTCTCTCCTTCTGCCCTTCTCCCTTTCCCCCTCTCACTTCCTCTTCTTTCCCCTCTCCACTTCTCCCTCTTTCCCCTCTCCACTTCTCCCTCTTTCCTGTCTCCACTTCTCCCTCTTCATCCTCTCACCTCCCTCTCCCTCTTCCCCCTCTGCCCTTTCCCCTCTCGCCTTCCCCCTCTCCCCCATTCCCTTCTCTCTCTCTCTCTCCCCTCCCCCTCTCCCCTCCTCCCCATCCCCTCCTCCCCCCTCCCCTTCTACATATGCTAATGAGTTAATGACACTAATTTAGGCAGCATTGTCAGCAGTGTAGATGGAAGTATAAAATTACAAAGAGATATTAATAGATTAAGTGAATGGACAAAACTGTGGCAAATGGATTTCAATGTAGACAAAGTTGAGGTCGTCGACTTTGGATCTAAAAAGGAGAGAATGGGACTTCCTAAATGGTGAAAAACTAGAAACAGTGAAGGTCCAAATGAGACTTGGGCTCCAGGTACACAGATCATTAAAATGTCCTGAACAGGTACAGAAAAGATTCAGAAAGGCTAATGGAATTCTGCTCTTTACATATGGAGAACTGGAATAGAAGGGGGTAGAAATCATGCTTCAGCTACACAAAGCCCTGGTTAGACCACACCTGGAGTATTGTGAACAGTTCTGGGCACCACACCTTAGGAGGATAGGTTGGCCGTGGAGGGAGTGCAGTGTGGGTTTACCATATTGATTCCTGGACTCCAAAGGTTAAATTATGAGGAGAGATTACATGAAATAGGGTTGGATTCCCTGGAATTTTGAAGGTGAAGGTGATTTAACCTCGAGCAGCTCAGGCCTCTCCTGGATACTGGAGAAAATCAGCTGTCTGCCCCAGCGTCACCGTCTCATCTGGTCCTTCCATGATAGCATCCATGGCTCCATTCAGTCCAACTGCACCTCTGACAGTTTTGAGATGAAGAATGAGGTGAAACAGGGCTGTGTCTTAACCTTTCCTCTGTTTGGTCATTTTCCCCTGTCCTCCTGACCTATCCTTTCCCTGGAAGGAGTGTACCTCACACACAATCAGTCAGGAAACTCCTATCAAGACTGGAAGCCAAGGCGGAAGTCTGGCATGTCCTGCTCAGGGAACTTCTGCCCAGATTTTCAGTTCCACAGGTTTCTGGATTGTCTGTCCCGTGCCTCTGCCATGCCCTCCCTCACCATCTCGATCAAGGGAACTGTAGTTATGGGACAGGGAGTTGTGTCTCTGCCTCTGCTCAGACTCTACAACACACCACTGGAAGCTGCCAGCAAATTCTGCTACCTTTGATTAACAGGGCCAGACCACATGTCTCTTAATGAAGGGCTCAGCACACTCATTGGAAAGTCAGTCACCACCTTTAGCTGACTAACAAACCAGGCATGAAAAGACAGCAAACTGACCACAGGACCAAGATGCTTATGTACAAGGCCTGTATGCTCAGCCCATTGCTGTACCGCAGAGAAGCCTGAACAACCTACACCTACCAAAAACAAAGGCTTGCAGCTCCAGTATCAGTGAAACATGGAAAGGCCACTGAAGCAGTCCTTTCTAGCACAAACATGCCAAGCCTGCTCACGCTGATCAAGTGAAGAAACCTTCACTGATGGGTACGTGCACAGGATGGAAGATGACCACATCTCCAAGGATTTGCTACACAGGGAAGCAGCCCGTGCCAATAGAGCGCAGGGCACTGAATCAAAGCTCTGTCAAAAGAGACATGAGAGCCCTCGACATCAGCCACAACAAATGGGAATCTCTAGCTGAGGGTTGGTGCAAATGGTGACACCAGCTATGGGCAGGAATTCACCACCACAACAGCATGTTGTATCAGAAGCTCCAAAACAGACAGCAGTCCTTCAAATGAAGTGTTAGCAGAGAGCATCCTGCACCTCTGGCAAGGGTTAACTCCAGGTGTGGCAGAGCTGCCTTTCCAGAATGGGCTTGTTCAGCCATCAAGTGAAGTGTTGCGGAAGATCTCAGCTGTCCTCGCCAAGGTTCGGAGGCTGCATCCCTATCATCTCCCAGATTGGAAGGATGTCAATCAGGAAACCAAATTCAAGATACCAGAGGGAACAGACCGGGAAGAGGGGGGAAAACCTTTTTCCAATGACTGGGGAGTTTGGGACAAGGGGGCAGAGTCTAAAAATTAGAGACAGACCTTTTCTAGAGTGAAATTAGGAAACAGAAAAGATGGTAAAAGTTTGGTACACTGTTCCTCAAACAGAAATTGATGCCAGATTAATTGTTAATTTTAAATCTGAGATTGATAAATTTTTATTAACTGAAGATATGAAGTGAGATGGGGCCAGATGGGATCTGGAGTTAAGTCACTGATCAGCCAGGATCTCATTGAATGGCACAACAGATCCGAGGGGCTGAATGACCTCCTCCTGTTTCTATGCCTCCCACTCCCCTTTTCTCCTTAGATAGGAACCGGGGTGAGGAGTCGGGGTGAGGGAGTTAGTGAAGGCCCCACAATCTCCGAGAATCCTCCATTGCCAGTTGCTGTTTTTTATCAGTTGGCGAGGGTGCTGATTCTCTGAGTTGTTAACTAGTATGAAGGCCATTTCAGCCCCCTCACTGTACAAACACATCTGGCTCTCTCCTGTCTGATGGTTCCACCCACTGTGGTACACCTGCGCCTCTCAAGTGCAGCAGTGCTGCATGGTTTCTGACCTGGGGAGTCCCTCTCTCCACTAATGCACAGCCCCAGGCCCCAGGCTCTGGGGGTGAAGGGGCAGGGGGGTGGGTGTTGAGAAATGCCTCAGGCCACTTGTTGGTAGTGCCCCAAAAGTGGGGTGGGAAATTGGAAAGTCCCAGACCTTGGGCTGAAACAGAGGAGGGGATGCCTCGGAACAAGAGTGAAAGACCCCAGACCCAGAAGCCAAGAGTTCCAGCCCCAGAAAGCAGGGAGGAAGAAGGTCCCAGATCCCAGTGTATTGCTAGGGATCCAGTTTCCTGTTCTTGTAAGCCCAGGTGACAGGGGCCAGTCCCCACTGGACCATCTTCCTTTGAGAAAAGGTCACAGATGGAGGTCGGGGTGATGAACTCTCTGCTGACCCTCCATTTCCCTTAAAGCAGGGGGAACAGAGGGAAATTGGAGCTGCCATCATCCCCTCTCCCACCACACTGCTGCGAGAAACCAGTCAGCATGCACTGGGCTGCAATGTGACATCTATATAGCTGACAGTGGAGAGTAAAGATGGAGAGCCACTGGCACAGCAGTCAGATCAAGCCTGGCAGGGGGACACACCCCACTTGACTGGCACCATTGTAACCCATCATGGCCTCATTGGGGTGTGAATTACTAACCCACCAGCCCCTGCCCTCTCTGGCCACCCCACCACTGCTAGGTGACACCCAGCCCACGACTTGCTATGGATCCATTGGCTCTCACCAGGCACTGTGGAGACGGAGGAAGGGGATGGAAGTGGATTCCCAGAACTCTCCACATGCGTATGCTGTGTCCCTCCATCACCACTCATTGCTCCCCTGACCTGGAGGTGACCTGAGCCCACAACACCAACCTGAGGGCATTTGCGGGGGTGGGGGGGGGTGGGGGGGGAGCCCTTTAACCTTTCTGTCTCTCTCCCCCTCTCTCTCTCTCTCTCTCCCTCTCCCTCTCCCCCTCTCTCTCTCTCCCTCTCCCTCTCCCTCTTTTTCTCTCTCCCTCTTTCTCTCCCTCTCCCTCACTCTCCCCCTCCCCACCCCACCGCCGCCCCCGAACTGCAGCTTATGTGATAATTTCCGATTGTTCCCACAGGGATGTGAAGGTGGAGGAAGGGCCTAAGATTGATGTTTGGGAAATCCTACAGAATGCGCCACCGTCCCAGTATGAGAAGATAGCGTTCCAATATGGGATCACCGACCTGAGGGGGATGCTCAAACGTCTCAAGCGCATGAAGAAGGAGGAGAAGAAAGGAACAGGTAGGGCGGGGGGGGTCCGGGGGGGAGAGGGGAGGAGGGCGAATAGGGTGTGGGGGGGGAGGGGGTATGGGGGAGTGGGTGGTGGAGGGTGTATGGAGGAGGGGAAGGTGATGGGCGAGAGTGGGAGGGGGAGGATGTGTGGGGGAGGGGCAGGGGATGTGATGCAGGGGAGGGGGAGGGAATGTGAGGGGGAGGGGTATGAGGGGGGATGGAGTATGGGCAGGGGGTGAGGCGGAGGTGGTATGGAGGAGGGGAAGAGGGTATGCAGGAGGGGAGGGGAAGGGAATGGAGGTGCGGAGGGGGAGAATGTGGGGGGAGTGGGTGTGAGAGACAGGAGATTGATGGACGGAGGTGTAAGGGAGGCGGGTGAGAG
>NW_027597260.1:0-90734 GCF_964194155.1 Cetorhinus maximus
GGTGAGGTTTCCTACAGTTTGATGGGGGATGTAGGTGAGGAGTCCCACAGTTTGATGGGGTGTTTTGATGAGGAGTCCCACAGTTTGATGGGGTGTGTAGGTGAGGAGTCCCACAGTTTGATGGGGGAGTGTAGGTGAGGAGTCCCACAGTTTGATGGGGGGGTGTAGGTGTGGTGTCCCACAGTTTGATGGGGGGGTGGGTGAGGAGACCCGCAGTTTGAGGGGGGTGTAGGTGAGGAGACCAAAAGTTTGAAGGGTGTGTAGGTGAGGACTCTCACAGTTTGATGGGGTGTGTAGGTGAGGAGTCCCACAGTTTGATGGGGTGTGTAGGTGAGGAGTCCCACAGTTTGATGCAGTGTGTAGGTGAGGAGTCCCACAGTTTGATGGGGTGTGTAGGTGAGGAGTCCAACAGTTTGATGGGGGTGTGTAGGTGAGGAGTCCCACAGTTTGATGGGGTGTGTAGGTGAGGAGTCCCACAGTTTGATGGGGAGTGTTGGAGCGGAGTCCCACAGTTTGATGGGTGGTGGGTGAGGAGTCCCACAGTTTGATGGGGGGGTGGGTGAGGAGTCCCACAGTTTGATGGAGTGTGTAGGTGAGGAGTCCCACAGTTTGATGGGGTGTGAAGGTGAGGAGTCCCACGGTTTGATGGGGTGTGTAGGTGAGGAGTCCCACAGTTTGATTGGGTGTGTAGGTGAGGAGTCCCACAGTTTGATGGGGTTGTAGGTCAGGAGTCCCACAGTTTGATGGGGTTGTAGGTGAGGAGTCCCACAGTTTGATGGGGTGTGTAGGTGAGGAGTCCCACAGTTTGATGGGGTGTGTGGGTGAGGAGTCCCACAGTTTGATTGGGTGTGTAGGTGAGGAGTCCCACAGTTTGATGGGGGTGTGTAGGTGAGGAGTCCCACAGTTTGATGGGGTTGTAGGTCAGGAGTCCCACAGATTGATGGGGTGTGTAGGTGAGGAGTCCCAATGTTTGATGGGGTGTGTCGGTGAGGAGTCCCACAGTTTGATGGCGTTGTAGGTGAGGAGTCCCACAGTCTGATGGGGTTGTAGGTGAGGAGTCCCACAGTTTGATTGGGGATTAGGTGAGGAGTCCCACAGTTTGATGGGGGGAGTAGGTGAGGAGTCCCAAAGTTTGATGGGGGGGTAGGTGAGGCTTCCCACAGTTTGATGTGGTGTGTAGGTGAGGAGTCCCACAGTATGAGGGTTTGGTGGTAGGTGAGGAGTCCCACAGTTTGATGGGGTGTGTAGGTGAGGAGTCCCACAGTTTTATGGTGTTGTAGGTGAGGAGTCCCACAGTTTGATGGGAGGGTGAGTGAGGAGTCCCACAGTTTGATGGGGTGTGTAGGTGAGGAGTCGCACAGTTTGATGGGGTGTGTAGGTGAGGAGTCGCACAGTTTGATGGGGTGTGTAGGTGAGGAGTCCCACAGTTTGATGGGGTGTGTAGGTGAGGAGTCCCACAGTTTGATGGGGTGTGTAGGTGAGGAGTCCCACAGTTTGATGGGGTGTGTAGGTGAGGAGTCCCACAGTTTGATGGGGTGTGTAGGTGAGGAGTCCCACAGTTTGATGGGGTGTGAAGGTGAGGAGTCCTACAGTTTGGTGGGGTGTGTAGTTTAGGAGTCCCACAGTTTGATGGGGTGTGTAGGTGAGGAGTCCCACAATTTGATGGGGTGTGTAGGTGAGGAGTCCCACAGTTTGATGGGGTGTGTAGGTGAGTAGTCCCACAGTTTGATGGGGTGTGTAGGTGAGGAGTCCCACAGTTTGATGGGGGGATGGGTGAGGAGTCCCGCAGTTTGAAGGGGTGTGTAGGTGAGGAGACCCACAGTTTTATGGCGGTGTAGGTGAGGAGACCCACAGTTTGATGGGGTGTGTAGGTGAAGAGTCCCACAGTTTGATGGGGTGTGTAGGTGAGGATTCCCACAGTTTGATGGGGTTTGTAGGTGAGGTGTCCCACAGTTTGATGGGGTGTGTAGGTGAGGAGTCCCACAGTTTGATGGGGTGTGTAGGTGAGGTGTACCACAGTTTGATGGGGTGTGTAGGTGAGTAGTCCCACAGTTTGAGGGTTTGGGGGTAGGTTTGGAGTCCCACAGTTTTATGGCGTGTGTAGGTGAGGAGTCCACAGTTTGATGGGGTGTGTAGATGAGGAGACCCACAGTTTGAGGGGGTGGGGGTAGGTGAGGAGTCCCACAGTTTGATGTGGGGGTGGGTGAGGAGTCCCATAATTTGTGGGGGGTGTAGGTGAGGAGACCAAATGTTTGAAGGGTGTGTAGGTGAGGACTCTCACAGTTTGATGGGGTGTGTAGGTGAGGAGTCCCACAGTTTGATGGGGTGTGTCGGTGAGGAGTCCCACAGTTTGATGGGGTGTGTTGGTGAGGAGTCCCACAGTTTGATGGGGTGTGTAGGTGAGGAGTCCCACAGTTTGATGGGGGTGGGTGAGGGGTCCCACAGTTTGATGGGGCGTTTAGGTGAGGGGACCCACAGTTTGATGGGGTGTGTAGGTGAGGAGTCCCACAGTTTGATGGGGTAGGGGTTGGTGAGGAGTCCCACAGTTTGATGGGGTGTAGGTGAAGAGTCCCACAGTTTGATGTGGGGTGTAGGTGAGGAGTCCCACAGTTTGATGTGGTGGGGGTGGGTGAGGAGTCCCGCAGTTTGATGGGGTGGGGGTGGGTGAGGAGTCCCACAGTTTGATGGGGGATGTAGGTGAGGAGTCCCACAGTTTGATGGGGTGTGTAGGTGAGGAGACCCACAGTTTGATGGGGTGTGTAGGTGAGGAGTCCCACAGTTTGATGGGGTGTGTAGGTGAGGAGTCCCACAGTTTGATGGGGTGTGTAGGTGAGGAGTCCCACAGTTTGATGGGGGTGTGTAGGTGAGGAGTCCCACAGTTTGATGGGGTTGTAGGTCAGGAGTCCCACAGTTTGATGGGGTTGTAGGTGAGGAGTCCCACAGTTTGATGGGGTGTGTAGGTGAGGAGTCCCACTGTTTGATGGGGTGTGTAGGTGAGGAGTCCCACAGTTTGATGGGGTGTGTAGGTGAGGAGTCCCACAGTTTGATGGGGTGTGTAGGTGAGGAGTCCCACAGTTTGATGGGGTGTGTAGGTGAGGAGTCCCACAGTTTGATGGGGTGTGTAGGTGAGGAGTCCCACAGTTTGATGGGGTGTGTAGGTCAGGAGTCCCACAGTTTGATTGGGGGTGGTGTGTGATGAGTCCCACAGTTTGATGGGGTGGGTAGGTGTGGAGACCCGCAGTTTGATGGGGTGTGTAGGTGAGGAGTCCCACAATTTGATGGGGGGTGTAGGTGAGGAATCCCACAGTTTGATGGGGTGTGTAGGTGAGGAGTCCCACAGTTTGATGGGGGTGTGTAGGTGAGGAGTCCCACAGTTTGATGGGGTTGTAGGTCAGGAGTCCCACAGTTTGATGGGGTTGTAGGTGAGGAGTCCCACAGTTTGATGGGGTGTGTAGGTGAGGAGTCCCACAGTTTGATGGGGTGTGTAGGTGAGGAGTCCCACAGTTTGATGGGGTGTGTAGGTGAGGAGTCCCACAGTTTGATGGGGTGTGTAGGTGAGGAGTCCCACAGTTTGATGGGGTGTGTAGGTGAGGAGTCCCACAGTTTGATGGGGTGTGTAGGTGAGGAGTCCCACAGTTTGATGGGGTGTGTAGGTGAGGAGTCCCACAGTTTGATGGGGGGGGGTGTGTGATGAGTCCCACAGTTTGATGGGGTGTGTAGGTGAGGAGACCCGCAGTTTGATGGGGTGTGTAGGTGAGGAGTCCCACAATTTGATGGGGGGTGTAGGTGAGGAATCCCACAGTTTGATGGGGGGTGTAGGTGAGAAGTCCCACAGTTTGATGTGGGGTGTAGGTGAGGAGTCCCACAGTTTGATGGGGTGTGTAGGTGAGGAGTCCCACAGTTTGATGGGGTGTGTAGGTGAGGAGTCCCACAGTTTGATGGGAGGTGTAGTTGAGGAGTCCCACAATTTGATGGGGTGTGTAGGTGAGGAGTCCCACAGTTTGAGGGTGTGTGTTGGTGAGGAGTCCCACAGTTTGATGGGGGGTGAAGGTGAGGAGTCCCACAGTTTGATGGGGGGGGTTGGTGAGGAGTCCCACAGTTTGATGGGGTGTGTAGGTGAGGAGTCCCACAGTTTGATGGGGGGGTGGGTGAGGAGTCCCACAGTTTGATGGGGTGTGTAGGTGAGGAGTCCCACAGTATGATGGGGGGGTGTAGGTGAGGAGTCCCACAGTTTGATGGGGGTTGGGTGAGGAGTCCCACAGTTTGATGGGGGGGTGGGTGATGAGTCCCACAGTTTGATGGGGGGGTGGGTGAGGAGTCCCACAGTTTGATGGCGTGTGTAGGTGAGGAGTCCCACAGTTTGATGGGGTGTGTAGGTGAGGAGTCCCACAGTTTGATGGGAGGGGTATAGGTGAGGAGTCCCACAGTTTGATGGGGTGTGTGGGTGAGGAGACCCACAGTTTGATGGGGGTGTGTAGGTGAGGAGTCCCTCAGTTTGATGGGGTGTGTAGGTGAGGAGTCCCACAGTTTGATGGGGGTGTGGGTGAGGAATCCCACAGTTTGATGGGGGTGTGTAGGTGAGGAGTCCCACAGTTTGATGGGGGTGTGTAGGTGAGGAGTCCCACAGTTTGATGGGGGGGTTGTAGGTGAGGAGTCCCACAGTTTGATGGGGGGTGGGTGAGGAGACCCACAGTTTGATGGGGGTGTGTAGGTGAGGAGTCCCACAGTTTGATGGGGGTGTGTAGGTGAGGAGTCCCACAGTTTGATGGGGTTGTAGGTCAGAAGTCCCACAGTTTGATGGGGTTGTAGGTGAGGAGTCCCACAGTTTGTTGGGGTTGTAGGTGAGGAGTCCCACAGTCTGATGGGGTTGTAGGTGAGGAGTCCCACAGTCTGATGGGGTTGTAGGTTAGGAGTCCCACAGTTTGATGGGGGGGTAGGTGAGGAGTCCCACAATTTGATGGGGGGGTAGGTGAGGAGTCCCACAGTTTGATGGTGTGTGGAGGTGAGGAGTCCCACAGTTTGAGGGTGTGTGTAGGTGAGGAGTTCCACAGTTTGAGGGGGTGTGTAGGAGAGGAGTACCACAGTTTGATGGGGGTGTGTTGGTGAGGAGTCCCGCAGTTTGATGAGGTGTGTAGGTGAGGAGTCCTACATTTTGATGGGGGAGTGTAGGTGAGGAGTCCCACAGTTTGATGGGGTGTGCAGGTGAGGAGTCCTACAGTTTGATGGGGGGTGTAGGTGAGGAGTCCCACAGTTTGATGGGGTGTAGGTGAGGAGTCCCACAGTTTGATGGGGTGTGTAGGTGAGGAGTCCCACAGTTTGATGGGGGAGTGTAGGTGAGGAGTCCCACAGTTTGATGGGGTGTGTAGGTGTGGAGTCCCAAAGTTTGATGGGGTGTGTAGGTGAGGAGTCCCATAATTTGATGGGGGGGTGGGTGAGGAGACCCGCAGTTTGAGGGGGGTGTAGGTGAGGAGACCAAAAGTTTAAAGGGTGTATAGGTGAGGACTCTCAGTTTGATGGGGTGTGTAGGTGAGGAGTCCCACAGTTTGATGGGGTGTGTAGGTGAGGAGTCCCACAGTTTGATGGAGTGTGTAGGTGAGGAGTCCCACAGTTTGATGGGGTGTGTAGGTGTGGAGTCCCACAGTTTGATGGGGTGTGTAGGTGAGGAGTCCCACAGTTTGATGGGGGGGTGGATGAGGAGACCCACAGTTTGAGGGGGGTGCAGGTGAGGAGACCAAAAGTTTGAAGGGTGTGTAGGTGAGGAGTCTCACAGTTTGATGGGGTGTGTAGGTGAGGTGTCCCACAGTTTGATGGGGTGTGTAGGTGAGGAGTCCCACAGTTTGATGGAGTGTGTAGGTGAGGAGTCCCACAGTTTGATGGGATGTGTAGGTGAGGAGTCCAACAGTTTGATGGGGTTGTGTAGGTGAGGAGTCCCACAGTTTGATGGGGTGTGTAGGTGAGGAGTCCCACAGTTTGATGGGGAGTGTTGGAGCGGAGTCCCACAGTTTGATGGGTGGTGGGTGAGGAGTCCCACAGTTTGATGGGGGGGTGGGTGAGGAGTCCCACAGTTTGATGGAGTGTGTAGGTGAGGAGTCCCACAGTTTGATGGGGTGTGAAGGTGAGGAGTCCCACGGTTTGATGGGGTGTGTAGGTGAGGAGTCCCACAGTTTGATTGGGTGTGTAGGTGAGGAGTCCCACAGTTTGATGGGGTTGTAGGTCAGGAGTCCCACAGTTTGATGGGGTTGTAGGTGAGGAGTCCCACAGTTTGATGGGGTGTGTAGGTGAGGAGTCCCACAGTTTGATGGGGTGTGTGGGTGAGGAGTCCCACAGTTTGATTGGGTGTGTAGGTGAGGAGTCCCACAGTTTGATGGGGGTGTGTAGGTGAGGAGTCCCACAGTTTGATGGGGTTGTAGGTCAGGAGTCCCACAGATTGATGGGGTGTGCAGGTGAGGAGTCCCAAAGTTTGATGGGGTGTGTCGGTGAGGAGTCCCACAGTTTGATGGCGTTGTAGGTGAGGAGTCCCACAGTCTGATGGGGTTGTAGGTGAGGAGTCCCACAGTTTGATTGGGGATTAGGTGAGGAGTCCCACAGTTTGATGGGGGGAGTAGGTGAGGAGTCCCAAAGTTTGATGGGGGGGTAGGTGAGGCTTCCCACAGTTTGATGTGGTGTGTAGGTGAGGAGTCCCACAGTATGAGGGTTTGGTGGTAGGTGAGGAGTCCCACAGTTTGATGGGGTGTGTAGGTGAGGAGTCCCACAGTTTTATGGGGTTGTAGGTGAGGAGTCCCACAGTTTGATGGGAGGGTGAGTGAGGAGTCCCACAGTTTGATGGGGTGTGTAGGTGAGGAGTCGCACAGTTTGATGGGGTGTGTAGGTGAGGAGTCGCACAGTTTGATGGGGTGTGTAGGTGAGGAGTCCCACAGTTTGATGGGGTGTGTAGGTGAGGAGTCCCACAGTTTGATGGGGTGTGTAGGTGAGGAGTCCCACAGTTTGATGGGGTGTGTAGGTGAGGAGTCCCACAGTTTGATGGGGTGTGTAGGTGAGGAGTCCCACAGTTTGATGGGGTGTGTAGGTGAGGAGTCCCACAGTTTGATGGGGTGTGAAGGTGAGGAGTCCTACAGTTTGGTGGGGTGTGTAGTTTAGGAGTCCCACAGTTTGATGGGGTGTGTAGGTGAGGAGTCCAACAATTTGATGGGGTGTGTAGGTGTGGAGTCCCACAGTTTGATGGGGTGTGTAGGTGAGTAGTCCCACAGTTTGATGGGGTGTGTAGGTGAGGACTCCCACAGTTTGATGGGGGGGTGGGTGAGGAGTCCCGCAGTTTGAAGGGGTGTGTAGGTGAGGAGACCCACAGTTTTATGGCGGTGTAGGTGAGGAGACCCACAGTTTGATGGGGTGTGTAGGTGAAGAGTCCCACAGTTTGATGGGGTGTGTAGGTGAGGATTCCCACAGTTTTATGGGGTTTGTAGGTGAGGTGTCCCACAGTTTGATGGGGTGTGTAGGTGAGGAGTCCCACAGTTTGATGGGGTGTGTAGGTGAGGTGTACCACAGTTTGATGGCGTGTGTAGGTGAGTAGTCCCACTGTTTGAGGGTTTGGGGGTAGGTTTGGAGTCCCACAGTTTTATGGCGTGTGTAGGTGAGGAGTCCACAGTTTGATGGGGTGTGTAGATGAGGAGACCCACAGTTTGAGGGGGTGGGGGTAGGTGAGGAGTCCCACAGTTTGATGTGGGGGTGGGTGAGGAGTCCCATAATTTGTGGGGGGTGTAGGTGAGGAGACCAAATGTTTGAAGGGTGTGTAGGTGAGGACTCTCACAGTTTGATGGGGTGTGTAGGTGAGGAGTCCCACAGTTTGATGGGGTGTGTCGGTGAGGAGTCCCACAGTTTGATGGGGTGTGTTGGTGAGGAGTCCCACAGTTTGATGGGGTGTGTAGGTGAGGAGTCCCACAGTTTGATGGGGGTGGGTGAGGGTTCCCACAGTTTGATGGGGCGTTTAGGTGAGGGGACCCACAGTTTGATGGGGTGTGTAGGTGAGGAGTCCCACAGTTTGATGGGGTAGGGGTTGGTGAGGAGTCCCACAGTTTGATGGGGTGTAGGTGAAGAGTCCCACAGTTTGATGTGGGGTGTAGGTGAGGAGTCCCACAGTTTGATGTGGTGGGGGTGGGTGAGGAGTCCCACAGTTTGATGGAGTGGGGGTGGGTGAGGAGTCCCACAGTTTGATGGGGGATGTAGGTGAGGAGTCCCACAGTTTGATGGGGTGTGTAGGTGAGGAGACCCACAGTTTGATGGGGTGTGTAGGTGAGGAGTCCCACAGTTTGATGGGGTGTGTAGGTGAGGAGTCCCACAGTTTGATGGGGTGTGTAGGTGAGGAGTCCCACAGTTTGATGGGGGTGTGTAGGTGAGGAGTCCCACAGTTTGATGGGGTTGTAGGTCAGGAGTCCCACAGTTTGATGGGGTTGTAGGTGAGGAGTCCCACAGTTTGATGGGGTGTGTAGGTGAGGAGTCCCACAGTTTGATGGGGTGTGTAGGTGAGGAGTCCCACAGTTTGATGGGGTGTGTAGGTGAGGAGTCCCACAGTTTGATGGGGTGTGTAGGTGAGGAGTCCCACAGTTTGATGGGGTGTGTAGGTGAGGAGTCCCACAGTTTGATGGGGTGTGTAGGTGAGGAGTCCCACAGTTTGATGGGGTGTGTAGGTGAGGAGTCCCACAGTTTGATTGGGGGTGGTGTGTGATGAGTCCCACAGTTTGATGGGGTGTGTAGGTGAGGAGACCCGCAGTTTGATGCGGTGTGTAGGTGAGGAGTCCCACAATTTGATGGGGGGTGTAGGTGAGGAATCCCACAGTTTGATGGGGTGTGTAGGTGAGGAGTCCCACAGTTTGATGGGGGTGTGTAGGTGAGGAGTCCCACAGTTTGATGGGGTTGTAGGTCAGGAGTCCCACAGTTTGATGGTGTTGTAGGTGAGGAGTCCCACAGTTTGATGGGGTGTGTAGGTGAGGAGTCCCACAGTTTGATGGGGTGTGTAGGTGAGGAGTCCCACAGTTTGATGGGGTGTGTAGGTGAGGAGTCCCACAGTTTGATGGGGTGTGTAGGTGAGGAGTCCCACAGTTTGATGGGGTGTGTAGGTGAGGAGTCCCACAGTTTGATGGGGTGTGTAGGTGAGGAGTCCCACAGTTTGATGGGGTGTGTAGGTGAGGAGTCCCACAGTTTGATGGGGTGTGTAGGTGAGGAGTCCCACAGTTTGATGGGGGGGGGTGTGTGATGAGTCCCACAGTTTGATGGGGTGTGTAGGTGAGGAGACCCGCAGTTTGATGGGGTGTGTAGGTGAGGAGTCCCACAATTTGATGGGGGGTGTAGGTGAGGAATCCCACAGTTTGATGGGGGGTGTAGGTGAGAAGTCCCACAGTTTGATGTGGGGTGTAGGTGAGGAGTCCCACAGTTTGACGGGGTGTAGGTGAGGAGTCCCTCAGTTTGATGGAGTGTGTAGGTGAGGAGTCCCACAGTTTGATGGGAGGTGTAGTTGAGGAGTCCCACAATTTGATGGGGTGTGTAGGTGAGGAGTCCCACAGTTTGAGGGTGTGTGTTGGTGAGGAGTCCCACAGTTTGATGGGGGGTGAAGGTGAGGAGTCCCACAGTTTGATGGGGGGGGTTGGTGAGGAGTCCCACAGTTTGATGGGGTGTGTAGGTGAGGAGTCCCACAGTTTGATGGGGGGGTGGGTGAGGAGTCCCACAGTTTGATGGGTTGTGTAGGTGAGGAGTCCCACAGTATGATGGGGGGGTGTAGGTGAGGAGTCCCACAGTTTGATGGGGGGTGGGTGAGGAGTCCCACAGTTTGATGGGGGGGTGGGTGATGAGTCCCACAGTTTGATGGGGGGGTGGGTGAGGAGTCCCACAGTTTGATGGCGTGTGTAGGTGAGGAGTCCCACAGTTTGATGGGGTGTGTAGGTGAGGAGTCCCACAGTTTGATGGGAGGGGTATAGGTGAGGAGTCCCACAGTTTAATGGGGTGTGTGGGTGAGGAGACCCACAGTTTGATGGGGGTGTGTAGGTGAGGAGTCCCACAGTTTGATGGGGTGTGTAGGTGAGGAGTCCCACAGTTTGATGGGGGGGTGGGTGAGGAATCCCACAGTTTGATGGGGGTGTGTAGGTGAGGAGTCCCACAGTTTGATGGGGGTGTGTAGGTGAGGAGTCCCACAGTTTGATGGGGGGGTTGTAGGTGAGGAGTCCCACAGTTTGATGGGGGGTGGGTGAGGAGACCCACAGTTTGATGGGGGTGTGTAGGTGAGGAGTCCCACAGTTTGATGGGGGTGTGTAGGTGAGTAGTCCCACAGTTTGATGGGGTTGTAGGTCAGAAGTCCCACAGTTTGATGGGGTTGTAGGTGAGGAGTCCCACAGTTTGTTGGGGTTGTAGGTGAGGAGTCCCACAGTCTGATGGGGTTGTAGGTGAGGAGTCCCACAGTCTGATGGGGTTGTTGGTTAGGAGTCCCACAGTTTGATGGGGGGGTAGGTGAGGAGTCCCACAGTTTGATGGGGGGGTAGGTGAGGAGTCCCACAGTTTGATGGTGTGTGGAGGTGAGGAGTCCCACAGTTTGAGGGTGTGTGTAGGTGAGGAGTTCCACAGTTTGAGGGGGTGTGTAGGAGAGGAGTACCACAGTTTGATGGGGGTGTGTAGGTGAGGAGTCCCGCAGTTTGATGAGGTGTGTAGGTGAGGAGTCCTACATTTTGATGGGGGAGTGTAGGTGAGGAGTCCCACAGTTTGATGGGGTGTGCAGGTGAGGAGTCCTACAGTTTGATGGGGGGTGTAGGTGAGGAGTCCCACAGTTTGATGGGGTGTTTTGGTGAGGAGTCCCACAGTTTGATGGGGTGTGTAGGTGAGGAGTCCCACAGTTTGATGGGGGAGTGTAGGTGAGGAATCCCACAGTTTGATGGGGGGGTGTAGGTGTGGAGTCCCAAAGTTTGATGGGGTGTGTAGGTGAGGAGTCCCATAATTTGATGGGGGGGTGGGTGAGGAGACCCGCAGTTTGAGGGGGGTGTAGGTGAGGAGACCAAAAGTTTAAAGGGTGTATAGGTGAGGACTCTCAGTTTGATGGGGTGTGTAGGTGAGGAGTCCCACAGTTTGATGGGGTGTGTAGGTGAGGAGTCCCACAGTTTGATGGAGTGTGTAGGTGAGGAGTCCCACAGTTTGATGGGGTGTGTAGGTGTGGAGTCCCACAGTTTGATGGGGTGTGTAGGTGAGGAGTCCCACAGTTTGATGGGGGGGTGGATGAGGAGACCCACAGTTTGAGGGGGGTGCAGGTGAGGAGACCAAAAGTTTGAAGGGTGTGTAGGTGAGGAGTCTCACAGTTTGATGGGGTGTGTAGGTGAGGTGTCCCACAGTTTGATGGGGTGTGTAGGTGAGGAGTCCCACAGTTTGATGGAGTGTGTAGGTGAGGAGTCCCACAGTTTGATGGGGTGTGTAGGTGAGGAGTCCAACAGTTTGATGGGGTTGTGTAGGTGAGGAGTCCCACAGTTTGATGGGGTGTGTAGGTGAGGAGTCCCACAGTTTGATGGGGAGTGTTGGAGCGGAGTCCCACAGTTTGATGGGTGGTGGGTGAGGAGTCCCACAGTTTGAT
This sequence comes from Cetorhinus maximus, assembly GCF_964194155.1. Classification (NCBI taxonomy): domain Eukaryota; kingdom Metazoa; phylum Chordata; class Chondrichthyes; order Lamniformes; family Cetorhinidae; genus Cetorhinus; species Cetorhinus maximus. The sequence goes on from NW_027597260.1 coordinate 11,597, forward strand.
GGGGGGGTGGGTGAGGAGTCCCACAGTTTGATGGAGTGTGTAGGTGAGGAGTCCCACAGTTTGAAGGGGTGTGTAGGTGAGGAGTCCCACAGTTTGATGGGTGTGTAGGTGAGGAGTCCCACAGTTTGATTGGGTGTGTAGGTGAGGAGTCCCACAGTTTGATGGGGTTGTAGGTCAGGAGTCCCACAGTTTGATGGGGTTGTAGGTGAGGAGTCCCTCAGTTTGATGGGGTGTGTAGGTGATGAGTCCCACAGTTTGATGGGGTGTGTGGGTGAGGAGTCCCACAGTTTGATTGGGTGTGTAGGTGAGGAGTCCCACAGTTTGATGGGGGTGTGTAGGTGAGGAGTCCCACAGTTTGATGGGGTTGTAGGTCAGGAGTCCCACAGATTGATGGGGTGTGTAGGTGAGGAGTCCCAAAGTTTGATGGGGTGTGTCGGTGAGGAGTCCCACAGTTTGATGGCGTTGTAGGTGTGGAGTCCCACAGTTTGATGGGGTGTGTAGGTGAGGAGTCCCACAGTCTGATGGGGTTGTAGGTGAGGAGTCCCACAGTTTGATTGGGGATTAGTTGAGGAGTCCCACAGTTTGATGGGGGGGTAGGTGAGGAGTCCCAAAGTTTGATGGGGGGGGTAGGTGAGGAGTCCCACAGTTTGATGTGGTGTGTAGGTGAGGAGTCCCACAGTATGAGGGTTTGGTGGTAGGTGAGGAGTCCCACAGTTTGTTGGGGTGTGTAGGTGAGGAGTCCCACAGTTTTATGGGGTTGTAGGTGAGGAGTCCCACAGTTTGATGGGAGGGTGAGTGAGGAGTCCGACAGTTTGATGGGGTGTGTAGGTGAGGAGTCGCACAGTTTTTGGGGTGTGTAGGTGAGGAGTCGCACAGTTTGATGGGGTGTGTAGGTGAGGAGTCCCACAGTTTGATGGGGTGTGTAGGTGAGGAGTCCCACAGTTTGATGGGGTGTGTAGGTGAGGAGTCCCACAGTTTGATGGGGTGTGTAGGTGAGGAGTCCCACAGTTTGATGGGGTGTGTAGGTGAGGAGTCCCACAGTTTGATGTGGTGTGAAGGTGAGTAGTCCTACAGTTTGGTGGGGTGTGTAGTTGAGGAGTCCCACAGTTTGATGGGGTGTGTAGGTGAGGAGTCCCACAGTTTGAGGATTTGGGGGTAGGTGAGGAGTCCCACAGTTTGATGGGGTGTGTAGGTGAGGAGTCCCACAGTTTCATGGGGTGTGTAGGTCAGGAGTCCCACAGTTTGATGGGGTGTGTAGGTGAGTAATCCCACAGTTTGATGGGGTGTGTAGGTGAGGAGTCCCACAGTTTGATGGGGGGGTGGCTGAGGAGTCCCGCAGTTTGAGGGGGTGTGTAGGTGAGGAGACCCACAGTTTTATGGCTGTGTAGGTGAGGAGACCCACAGTTTGATGGGGTGTGTAGGTGAAGAGTCCCACAGTTTGATGGGGTGTGTAGGTGAGGATTCCCACAGTTTGATGGGGTTTGTAGGTGAGGTGTCCCACAGTTTGATGGGGTGTGTAGGTGAGGAGTCCCACAGTTTGATGGGGTGTGTAGGTGAGTTGTACCACAGTTTGATGGGGTGTGTAGGTGAGTAGTCCCACAGTTTGAGGGTTTGGGGGTAGGTTTGGAGTCCCACAGTTTTATGGCGTGTGTAGGTGAGGAGTCCACAGTTTGATGGGGTGTGTAGATGAGGAGACCCACAGTTTGAGGGGGTGGGGGTTGGTGAGGAGTCCCACAGTTTGATGTGGGGGTGGGTGAGGAGTCCCATAATTTGTGGGGGGTGTAGGTGAGGAGACCAAAAGTTAGAAGGGTTTGTAGGTGAGGACTCTCACAGTTTGATGGGGTGTGTAGGTGAGGAGTCCCACAGTTTGATGGGGTGTGTCGGTGAGGAGTCCCACAGTTTGATGGGGTGTGTAGGTGAGGAGTCCCACAGTTTGATGGGGTGTGTAGGTGAGGAGTCCCACAGTTTGATGGGGGTGGGTGAGGGGTCCCACAGTTTGATGGGGCGTTTAGTGAGGAGACCCACAGTTTGATGGGGTGTGTAGGTGAGGAGTCCCAAAGTTTGATGGGGTGTGTAGGTGAGTAGTTCCACAGTTTCATGGGGTGTGTAGGTGTGGAGACCCACAGTTTGATGGGGGTGTAGGTGAGGAGTCCCACAGTTTGATGGGGTGTGTCGGTGAGGCGACCCACAGTTTGATGGGGTGTGTAGATGAGGAGTCCCACAGTTTGAGGTGGTTGTATGTGAGGAATCCCACAGTTTGATGGGGGGTGTAGGTGAGGAATCCCACAGTTTGATGGGGTGGGTGTAGGAGAGGAATCCCACAGTTTGATGGGGTTGTAGGCGAGGAGTCCCACAGTTTGATGGGGTGTGTAGGTGAGGAGTCCCACAGTTTGATGGGGTGTGTAGGTGAGGAGTCCACAGTTTGATGGAGTGTGTAGGTGAGGAGTCCCACAGTTTGATGGGGTGTATAGGTGAGGAGTCCCACAGTTTGATGGAGTGTGTAGGTGAGGAGTCCCACAGTTTGATGGGGTGTGTAGGTGAGGAGTCCCACAGTTTGATGGAGTGTGTAGGTGAGGAGTCCCACAGTTTGATGGGGTGTGTAGGTGAGGAGTCCCACAGTTTGATGGGGTGTGTAGGTGAGGAGTCCCACAGTTTGATGGAGTGTGTAGGTGAGGAGTCCCACAGTTTGATGGGGTGTATAGGTGAGGAGTCCACAGTTTGATGGGGTGTGTAGATGAGGAGACCCACAGTTTGAGGGGGTGGGGGTAGGTGAGGAGACCCACAGTTTGATGTGGGGGTGGGTGAGGAGTCCCATAATTTGTGGGGGGTGTAGGTGAGGAGACCAAAAGTTTGAAGGGTGTGTAGGTGAGGTCTCTCACAGTTTGATGGGGTGTGTAGGTGTGGAGTCCCACAGTTTGATGGGGTGTGTAGGTGAGGAGTCCCACAGTTTGATGGGGGGGTGGATGAGGAGACCCACAGTTTGAGGGGGGTGCAGGTGAGGAGACCAAAAGTTTGAAGGGTGTGTAGGTGAGGAGTCTCACAGTTTGATGGGGTGTGTAGGTGAGGTGTCCCACAGTTTGATGGGGTGTGTAGGTGAGGAGTCCCACAGTTTGATGGAGTGTGTAGGTGAGGAGTCCCACAGTTTGATGGGGTGTGTAGGTGAGGAGTCCAACAGTTTGATGGGGTTGTGTAGGTGAGGAGTCCCACAGTTTGATGGGGTGTGTAGGTGAGGAGTCCCACAGTTTGATGGGGAGTGTTGGAGCGGAGTCCCACAGTTTGATGGGTGGTGGGTGAGGAGTCCCACAGTTTGATGGGGGGGTGGGTGAGGAGTCCCACAGTTTGATGGAGTGTGTAGGTGAGGAGTCCCACAGTTTGAAGGGGTGTGTAGGTGAGGAGTCCCACAGTTTGATGGGTGTGTAGGTGAGGAGTCCCACAGTTTGATTGGGTGTGTAGGTGAGGAGTCCCACAGTTTGATGGGGTTGTAGGTCAGGAGTCCCACAGTTTGATGGGGTTGTAGGTGAGGAGTCCCTCAGTTTGATGGGGTGTGTAGGTGATGAGTCCCACAGTTTGATGGGGTGTGTGGGTGAGGAGTCCCACAGTTTGATTGGGTGTGTAGGTGAGGAGTCCCACAGTTTGATGGGGGTGTGTAGGTGAGGAGTCCCACAGTTTGATGGGGTTGTAGGTCAGGAGTCCCACAGATTGATGGGGTGTGTAGGTGAGGAGTCCCAAAGTTTGATGGGGTGTGTCGGTGAGGAGTCCCACAGTTTGATGGCGTTGTAGGTGTGGAGTCCCACAGTTTGATGGGGTGTGTAGGTGAGGAGTCCCACAGTCTGATGGGGTTGTAGGTGAGGAGTCCCACAGTTTGATTGGGGATTAGTTGAGGAGTCCCACAGTTTGATGGGGGGGTAGGTGAGGAGTCCCAAAGTTTGATGGGGGGGGTAGGTGAGGAGTCCCACAGTTTGATGTGGTGTGTAGGTGAGGAGTCCCACAGTATGAGGGTTTGGTGGTAGGTGAGGAGTCCCACAGTTTGTTGGGGTGTGTAGGTGAGGAGTCCCACAGTTTTATGGGGTTGTAGGTGAGGAGTCCCACAGTTTGATGGGAGGGTGAGTGAGGAGTCCGACAGTTTGATGGGGTGTGTAGGTGAGGAGTCGCACAGTTTTTGGGGTGTGTAGGTGAGGAGTCGCACAGTTTGATGGGGTGTGTAGGTGAGGAGTCCCACAGTTTGATGGGGTGTGTAGGTGAGGAGTCCCACAGTTTGATGGGGTGTGTAGGTGAGGAGTCCCACAGTTTGATGGGGTGTGTAGGTGAGGAGTCCCACAGTTTGATGGGGTGTGTAGGTGAGGAGTCCCACAGTTTGATGTGGTGTGAAGGTGAGTAGTCCTACAGTTTGGTGGGGTGTGTAGTTGAGGAGTCCCACAGTTTGATGGGGTGTGTAGGTGAGGAGTCCCACAGTTTGAGGATTTGGGGGTAGGTGAGGAGTCCCACAGTTTGATGGGGTGTGTAGGTGAGGAGTCCCACAGTTTCATGGGGTGTGTAGGTCAGGAGTCCCACAGTTTGATGGGGTGTGTAGGTGAGTAATCCCACAGTTTGATGGGGTGTGTAGGTGAGGAGTCCCACAGTTTGATGGGGGGGTGGCTGAGGAGTCCCGCAGTTTGAGGGGGTGTGTAGGTGAGGAGACCCACAGTTTTATGGCTGTGTAGGTGAGGAGACCCACAGTTTGATGGGGTGTGTAGGTGAAGAGTCCCACAGTTTGATGGGGTGTGTAGGTGAGGATTCCCACAGTTTGATGGGGTTTGTAGGTGAGGTGTCCCACAGTTTGATGGGGTGTGTAGGTGAGGAGTCCCACAGTTTGATGGGGTGTGTAGGTGAGTTGTACCACAGTTTGATGGGGTGTGTAGGTGAGTAGTCCCACAGTTTGAGGGTTTGGGGGTAGGTTTGGAGTCCCACAGTTTTATGGCGTGTGTAGGTGAGGAGTCCACAGTTTGATGGGGTGTGTAGATGAGGAGACCCACAGTTTGAGGGGGTGGGGGTTGGTGAGGAGTCCCACAGTTTGATGTGGGGGTGGGTGAGGAGTCCCATAATTTGTGGGGGGTGTAGGTGAGGAGACCAAAAGTTAGAAGGGTTTGTAGGTGAGGACTCTCACAGTTTGATGGGGTGTGTAGGTGAGGAGTCCCACAGTTTGATGGGGTGTGTCGGTGAGGAGTCCCACAGTTTGATGGGGTGTGTAGGTGAGGAGTCCCACAGTTTGATGGGGTGTGTAGGTGAGGAGTCCCACAGTTTGATGGGGGTGGGTGAGGGGTCCCACAGTTTGATGGGGCGTTTAGTGAGGAGACCCACAGTTTGATGGGGTGTGTAGGTGAGGAGTCCCAAAGTTTGATGGGGTGTGTAGGTGAGTAGTTCCACAGTTTCATGGGGTGTGTAGGTGTGGAGACCCACAGTTTGATGGGGGTGTAGGTGAGGAGTCCCACAGTTTGATGGGGTGTGTCGGTGAGGCGACCCACAGTTTGATGGGGTGTGTAGATGAGGAGTCCCACAGTTTGAGGTGGTTGTATGTGAGGAATCCCACAGTTTGATGGGGGGTGTAGGTGAGGAATCCCACAGTTTGATGGGGTGGGTGTAGGAGAGGAATCCCACAGTTTGATGGGGTTGTAGGCGAGGAGTCCCACAGTTTGATGGGGTGTGTAGGTGAGGAGTCCCACAGTTTGATGGGGTGTGTAGGTGAGGAGTCCACAGTTTGATGGAGTGTGTAGGTGAGGAGTCCCACAGTTTGATGGGGTGTATAGGTGAGGAGTCCCACAGTTTGATGGAGTGTGTAGGTGAGGAGTCCCACAGTTTGATGGGGTGTGTAGGTGAGGAGTCCCACAGTTTGATGGAGTGTGTAGGTGAGGAGTCCCACAGTTTGATGGGGTGTGTAGGTGAGGAGTCCCACAGTTTGATGGGGTGTGTAGGTGAGGAGTCCCACAGTTTGATGGAGTGTGTAGGTGAGGAGTCCCACAGTTTGATGGGGTGTATAGGTGAGGAGTCCACAGTTTGATGGGGTGTGTAGATGAGGAGACCCACAGTTTGAGGGGGTGGGGGTAGGTGAGGAGACCCACAGTTTGATGTGGGGGTGGGTGAGGAGTCCCATAATTTGTGGGGGGTGTAGGTGAGGAGACCAAAAGTTTGAAGGGTGTGTAGGTGAGGTCTCTCACAGTTTGATGGGGTGTGTAGGTGAGGAGTCCCACAGTTTGATGGGGTGTGTAGGTGAGGAGTCCCACAGTTTGATGGGGTGTGTAGGTGAGGAGTCCCACAGTTTGATGGGGTGTGTAGGTGTGTAGTCCCACAGTTTGATGGGGTGTGTAGGTGAGGAGTCCCACAGTTTGATGGGGTGTGTAGGTGAGGAGCCCCACAGTTTGATGGGGGTGGGTGAGGGGTCCCACAGTTTGATGGGGCGTTTAGGTGAGGAGACCCACAGTTTGATGGGGTGTGTAGGTGAGGAGTCCCACAGTTTGATGGGGGTGTAGGTGAGGAGTCCCACAGTTTGATGGGGTGTGTAGGTGAGTCGACCCACAGTTTGATGGGGTGTGTAGGTGAGGTGTCCCACAGTTTGAGGGGGGTGTAGGTGAGGAATCCCACAGTTTGATGGGGGGTGTAGGTGAGGAATCCCACAGTTTGATGGGGTGGGTGTAGGCGAGGAATCCCACAGTTTGATTGGGTTGTAGGCGAGGAGTCCCACAGTTTGATGGGGTTGTAGTTGAGGAGTCCCACAGTTTGATGGGTGGGTGTAGGTGAGGAGTCCCACAGTTTGATGGGGTGTGTAGGTGAGGAGTCCCACAGTTTGATGGGGTGTGTAGGTGAGGAATCCCACAGTTTGATGGGGGTTGTAGGTGAGCAGAACCTCAGTTTGATGGGGTGTGTAGGTGAGGAGTCCCACAGTTTGATGGGGGGTGTAGGTGAGGAGTCCCACAGTTTGATGGGGGGTGTAGGTGAGGAGTCCCACACTTTGATGGGGGGTGTAGGTGAGGAGTCCCACAGTTTGACGGGGTGTAGGTGAGGAGTCCCACAGTTTGATGGGGTGTGTAGGTGAGGAGTCCCACAGTTTGATGGGGGGTGTAGTTGAGGAGTCCCACAGTTTGATGGGGTGTGTTGGTGAGGAGTCCCACAGTTTGATGGGGTGTGTAGGTGAGGAGTCCCACAGTTTGATGGGGGGTGTAGGTGAGGATTCCCAATGTTTGATGGGGGGGTGGGTGAGGAGTTCCACAGTTTGATGGGGTGTGTAGGTGAGGAGTCCCACAGTTTGATGGGGGGGTGTAGGTGAGGAGTCCCACAGTTTGATGGGGGGGTGGGTGAGGAGTCCCACAGTTTGATGGGGGGGTGGGTGTGGAGTCCCACAGTTTGATGGGGTGTGTTGGTGAGGAGTCCCTCAGTTTGATGGGGGTGTAGGTGAGGAGTCCCACAGTTTGATGGAAGGGGTATAGGTGAGGAGTCCCACAGTTTGATGGGGTATGTGGGTGAGGAGTCCCACAGTTTGATGGGGGTGTGTAGGTGAGGAGTCCCACAGTTTGATGGGGTGTGTAGGTGAGGAGTCCCAAAGTTTGATGGGGGGGTGGGTGAGGAGTCCCACAGTTTGATGGGGGTGTGTAGGTGAGGAGTCCCACAGTTTGATGGGGGGGTTGTAGGTGAGGAGTCCCACAGTTTGATGGGGGGTGGGTGAGGAGACCCACAGTTTGATTGGGTGTGTAGGTGAGGAGTCCCACAGTTTGATGGGTGTGTTTAGGTGAGGAGTCCCACAGTTTGATGGGGTTGTAGGTCAGGAGTCCCACAGTTTGATGGGGTAGTAGGTGAGGAGTCCCACAGTTTGAGGGGGGTGTAGGTGAGGTGTCCCACAGTTTGATGGGGGGGCAGGTGAGGATTCCCACAGTTTGATGGGGGGTTAGGTGAGAAGTCCCACAGTTTGATGGGGGGGTAGGTGAGGAGTCCCACAGTTTGATGGGGTGTGTAGGTGAGGAGTTCTTCAGTTTGAGGGGGTGTGTAGGTGAGGAGTCCCACAGTTTGATGGGGGTGTGTAGGTGAGGAGTCCCACAGTTTGATGGGGTGTGCAGGTGAGGAGTCCTACAGTTTGATGGGGGGTGTAGGTGAGGAGTCCCACAGTTTGATGGGCTGTGTAGGTGAGGAGTCTTACAGTTTGATGGGGGAGTGTAGGTGAGGAGTCCCACAGTTTGATGGGGTGTGCAGTTGAGGAGTCCCACAGTTGGATGGGGTGTGTAGTTGAGGAGTCCAACAGTTTGATGGAGTGTGTAGGTTAGGAGTCCCACAGTTTGATGGTGTGTGTAGGTGAGGAGTCCCACAGTTTGATGGGTGGGTGGGTGAGGAGTCCCACAGTTTGATGGGGTGTGTAGGTGAGGAGTCCCACAGTTTGATGGGGTGTGTAGGTGAGGAGTCCCACAGTTTGATGGGGTGTGTAGGTGAGGAGTCCCACAGTTTGATGGGGTGTGTAGGTGAGGAGTCCCACAGTTTGATGGGGTGTGTAGGTGAGGAGTCCCACAGTTTGATGGGGTGTGTAGGTGAGGAGTCCCACAGTTTGATGGGGTGTGTAGGTGAGGAGTCCCACAGTTTGATGGGGGGGGGTGTGTGATGAGTCCCACAGTTTGATGGGGTGTAGGTGAAGAGTCCCACAGTTTGATGTGGGGTGTAGGTGAGGAGTCCCACAGTTTGATGTGGTGGGGGTGGGTGAGGAGTCCCACAGTTTGATGGAGTGGGGGTGGGTGAGGAGTCCCACAGTTTGATGGGGGATGTAGGTGAGGAGTCCCACAGTTTGATGGGGTGTGTAGGTGAGGAGACCCACAGTTTGATGGGGTGTGTAGGTGAGGAGTCCCACAGTTTGATGGGGTGTGTAGGTGAGGAGTCCCACAGTTTGATGGGGTGTGTAGGTGAGGAGTCCCACAGTTTGATGGGGGTGTGTAGGTGAGGAGTCCCACAGTTTGATGGGGTTGTAGGTCAGGAGTCCCACAGTTTGATGGGGTTGTAGGTGAGGAGTCCCACAGTTTGATGGGGTGTGTAGCTGAGGAGTCCCACAGTTTGATGGGGTGTGTAGGTGAGGAGTCCCACAGTTTGATGGGGTGTGTAGGTGAGGAGTCCCACAGTTTGATGGGGTGTGTAGGTGAGGAGTCCCACAGTTTGATGGGGTGTGTAGGTGAGGAGTCCCACAGTTTGATGGGGTGTGTAGGTGAGGAGTCCCACAGTTTGATGGGGTGTGTAGGTGAGGAGTCCCACAGTTTGATTGGGGGTGGTGTGTGATGAGTCCCACAGTTTGATGGGGTGTGTAGGTGAGGAGACCCGCAGTTTGATGGGGTGTGTAGGTGAGGAGTCCCACAATTTGATGGGGGGTGTAGGTGAGGAATCCCACAGTTTGATGGGGTGTGTAGGTGAGGAGTCCCACAGTTTGATGGGGGTGTGTAGGTGAGGAGTCCCACAGTTTGATGGGGTTGTAGGTCAGGAGTCCCACAGTTTGATGGTGTTGTAGGTGAGGAGTCCCACAGTTTGATGGGGTGTGTAGGTGAGGAGTCCCACAGTTTGATGGGGTGTGTAGGTGAGGAGTCCCACAGTTTGATGGGGTGTGTAGGTGAGGAGTCCCACAGTTTGATGGGGTGTGTAGGTGAGGAGTCCCACAGTTTGATGGGGTGTGTAGGTGAGGAGTCCCACAGTTTGATGGGGTGTGTAGGTGAGGAGTCCCACAGTTTGATGGGGTGTGTAGGTGAGGAGTCCCACAGTTTGATGGGGTGTGTAGGTGAGGAGTCCCACAGTTTGATGGGGGGGGGTGTGTGATGAGTCCCACAGTTTGATGGGGTGTGTAGGTGAGGAGACCCGCAGTTTGATGGGGTGTGTAGGTGAGGAGTCCCACAATTTGATGGGGGGTGTAGGTGAGGAATCCCACAGTTTGATGGGGGGTGTAGGTGAGAAGTCCCACAGTTTGATGTGGGGTGTAGGTGAGGAGTCCCACAGTTTGACGGGGTGTAGGTGAGGAGTCCCTCAGTTTGATGGAGTGTGTAGGTGAGGAGTCCCACAGTTTGATGGGAGGTGTAGTTGAGGAGTCCCACAATTTGATGGGGTGTGTAGGTGAGGAGTCCCACAGTTTGAGGGTGTGTGTTGGTGAGGAGTCCCACAGTTTGATGGGGGGTGAAGGTGAGGAGTCCCACAGTTTGATGGGGGGGGTTGGTGAGGAGTCCCACAGTTTGATGGGGTGTGTAGGTGAGGAGTCCCACAGTTTGATGGGGGGGTGGGTGAGGAGTCCCACAGTTTGATGGGTTGTGTAGGTGAGGAGTCCCACAGTATGATGGGGGGGTGTAGGTGAGGAGTCCCACAGTTTGATGGGGGGTGGGTGAGGAGTCCCACAGTTTGATGGGGGGGTGGGTGATGAGTCCCACAGTTTGATGGGGGGGTGGGTGAGGAGTCCCACAGTTTGATGGCGTGTGTAGGTGAGGAGTCCCACAGTTTGATGGGGTGTGTAGGTGAGGAGTCCCACAGTTTGATGGGAGGGGTATAGGTGAGGAGTCCCACAGTTTAATGGGGTGTGTGGGTGAGGAGACCCACAGTTTGATGGGGGTGTGTAGGTGAGGAGTCCCACAGTTTGATGGGGTGTGTAGGTGAGGAGTCCCACAGTTTGATGGGGGGGTGGGTGAGGAATCCCACAGTTTGATGGGGGTGTGTAGGTGAGGAGTCCCACAGTTTGATGGGGGTGTGTAGGTGAGGAGTCCCACAGTTTGATGGGGGGGTTGTAGGTGAGGAGTCCCACAGTTTGATGGGGGGTGGGTGAGGAGACCCACAGTTTGATGGGGGTGTGTAGGTGAGGAGTCCCACAGTTTGATGGGGGTGTGTAGGTGAGGAGTCCCACAGTTTGATGGGGTTGTAGGTCAGAAGTCCCACAGTTTGATGGGGTTGTAGGTGAGGAGTCCCACAGTTTGTTGGGGTTGTAGGTGAGGAGTCCCACAGTCTGATGGGGTTGTAGGTGAGGAGTCCCACAGTCTGATGGGGTTGTTGGTTAGGAGTCCCACAGTTTGATGGGGGGGTAGGTGAGGAGTCCCACAGTTTGATGGGGGGGTAGGTGAGGAGTCCCACAGTTTGATGGTGTGTGGAGGTGAGGAGTCCCACAGTTTGAGGGTGTGTGTAGGTGAGGAGTTCCACAGTTTGAGGGGGTGTGTAGGAGAGGAGTACCACAGTTTGATGGGGGTGTGTAGGTGAGGAGTCCCGCAGTTTGATGAGGTGTGTAGGTGAGGAGTCCTACATTTTGATGGGGGAGTGTAGGTGAGGAGTCCCACAGTTTGATGGGGTGTGCAGGTGAGGAGTCCTACAGTTTGATGGGGGGTGTAGGTGAGGAGTCCCACAGTTTGATGGGGTGTTTTGGTGAGGAGTCCCACAGTTTGATGGGGTGTGTAGGTGAGGAGTCCCACAGTTTGATGGGGGAGTGTAGGTGAGGAATCCCACAGTTTGATGGGGGGGTGTAGGTGTGGAGTCCCAAAGTTTGATGGGGTGTGTAGGTGAGGAGTCCCATAATTTGATGGGGGGGTGGGTGAGGAGACCCGCAGTTTGAGGGGGGTGTAGGTGAGGAGACCAAAAGTTTAAAGGGTGTATAGGTGAGGACTCTCAGTTTGATGGGGTGTGTAGGTGAGGAGTCCCACAGTTTGATGGGGTGTGTAGGTGAGGAGTCCCACAGTTTGATGGAGTGTGTAGGTGAGGAGTCCCACAGTTTGATGGGGTGTGTAGGTGTGGAGTCCCACAGTTTGATGGGGTGTGTAGGTGAGGAGTCCCACAGTTTGATGGGGGGGTGGATGAGGAGACCCACAGTTTGAGGGGGGTGCAGGTGAGGAGACCAAAAGTTTGAAGGGTGTGTAGGTGAGGAGTCTCACAGTTTGATGGGGTGTGTAGGTGAGGTGTCCCACAGTTTGATGGGGTGTGTAGGTGAGGAGTCCCACAGTTTGATGGAGTGTGTAGGTGAGGAGTCCCACAGTTTGATGGGGTGTGTAGGTGAGGAGTCCAACAGTTTGATGGGGTTGTGTAGGTGAGGAGTCCCACAGTTTGATGGGGTGTGTAGGTGAGGAGTCCCACAGTTTGATGGGGAGTGTTGGAGCGGAGTCCCACAGTTTGATGGGTGGTGGGTGAGGAGTCCCACAGTTTGATGGGGGGGTGGGTGAGGAGTCCCACAGTTTGATGGAGTGTGTAGGTGAGGAGTCCCACAGTTTGAAGGGGTGTGTAGGTGAGGAGTCCCACAGTTTGATGAGTGTGTAGGTGAGGAGTCCCACAGTTTGATTGGGTGTGTAGGTGAAGATTCCCACAGTTTGATGGGTGTGTAGGTGAAGATTCCCACAGTTTGATGGGGTGTGTGGGTGAGGAGTCCCACAGTTTGATTGGGTGTGTAGGTGAGGAGTCCCACAGTTTGATGGGGGTGTGTAGGTGAGGAGTCCCACAGTTTGATGGGGTTGTAGGTCAGGAGTCCCACAGATTGATGGGGTGTGTAGGTGAGGAGTCCCAAAGTTTGATGGGGTGTGTCGGTGAGGAGTCCCACAGTTTGATGGCGTTGTAGGTGTGGAGTCCCACAGTTTGATGGGGTGTGTAGGTGAGGAGTCCCACAGTCTGATGGGGTTGTAGGTGAGGAGTCCCACAGTTTGATTGGGGATTAGTTGAGGAGTCCCACAGTTTGATGGGGGGGTAGGTGAGGAGTCCCAAAGTTTGATGGGGGGGGTAGGTGAGGAGTCCCACAGTTTGATGTGGTGTGTAGGTGAGGAGTCCCACAGTATGAGGGTTTGGTGGTAGGTGAGGAGTCCCACAGTTTGTTGGGGTGTGTAGGTGAGGAGTCCCACAGTTTTATGGGGTTGTAGGTGAGGAGTCCCACAGTTTGATGGGAGGGTGAGTGAGGAGTCCGACAGTTTGATGGGGTGTGTAGGTGAGGAGTCGCACAGTTTTTGGGGTGTGTAGGTGAGGAGTCGCACAGTTTGATGGGGTGTGTAGGTGAGGAGTCCCACAGTTTGATGGGGTGTGTAGGTGAGGAGTCCCACAGTTTGATGGGGTGTGTAGGTGAGGAGTCCCACAGTTTGATGGGGTGTGTAGGTGAGGAGTCCCACAGTTTGATGGGGTGTGTAGGTGAGGAGTCCCACAGTTTGATGTGGTGTGAAGGTGAGTAGTCCTACAGTTTGGTGGGGTGTGTAGTTGAGGAGTCCCACAGTTTGATGGGGTGTGTAGGTGAGGAGTCCCACAGTTTGAGGATTTGGGGGTAGGTGAGGAGTCCCACAGTTTGATGGGGTGTGTAGGTGAGGAGTCCCACAGTTTCATGGGGTGTGTAGGTCAGGAGTCCCACAGTTTGATGGGGTGTGTAGGTGAGTAATCCCACAGTTTGATGGGGTGTGTAGGTGAGGAGTCCCACAGTTTGATGGGGGGGTGGCTGAGGAGTCCCGCAGTTTGAGGGGGTGTGTAGGTGAGGAGACCCACAGTTTTATGGCTGTGTAGGTGAGGAGACCCACAGTTTGATGGGGTGTGTAGGTGAAGAGTCCCACAGTTTGATGGGGTGTGTAGGTGAGGATTCCCACAGTTTGATGGGGTGTGTCGGTGAGGTGTCCCACAGTTTGATGGGGTGTGTAGGTGAGGAGTCCCACAGTTTGATGGGGTGTGTAGGTGAGTTGTACCACAGTTTGATGGGGTGTGTAGGTGAGTAGTCCCACAGTTTGAGGGTTTGGGGGTAGGTTTGGAGTCCCACAGTTTTATGGCGTGTGTAGGTGAGGAGTCCACAGTTTGATGGGGTGTGCAGATGAGGAGACCCACAGTTTGAGGGGGTGGGGGTTGGTGAGGAGTCCCACAGTTTGATGTGGGGGTGGGTGAGGAGTCCCATAATTTGTGGGGGGTGTAGGTGAGGAGACCAAAAGTTAGAAGGGTTTGTAGGTGAGGACTCTCACAGTTTGATGGGGTGTGTAGGTGAGGAGTCCCACAGTTTGATGGGGTGTGTCGGTGAGGAGTCCCACAGTTTGATGGGGTGTGTAGGTGAGGAGTCCCACAGTTTGATGGGGTGTGTAGGTGAGGAGTCCCACAGTTTGATGGGGGTGGGTGAGGGGTCCCACAGTTTGATGGGGCGTTTAGTGAGGAGACCCACAGTTTGATGGGGTGTGTAGGTGAGGAGTCCCAAAGTTTGATGGGGTGTGTAGGTGAGTAGTTCCACAGTTTCATGGGGTGTGTAGGTGTGGAGACCCACAGTTTGATGGGGGTGTAGGTGAGGAGTCCCACAGTTTGATGGGGTGTGTCGGTGAGGCGACCCACAGTTTGATGGGGTGTGTAGATGAGGAGTCCCACAGTTTGAGGTGGTTGTATGTGAGGAATCCCACAGTTTGATGGGGGGTGTAGGTGAGGAATCCCACAGTTTGATGGGGTGGGTGTAGGAGAGGAATCCCACAGTTTGATGGGGTTGTAGGCGAGGAGTCCCACAGTTTGATGGGGTGTGTAGGTGAGGAGTCCCACAGTTTGATGGGGTGTGTAGGTGAGGAGTCCACAGTTTGATGGAGTGTGTAGGTGAGGAGTCCCACAGTTTGATGGGGTGTATAGGTGAGGAGTCCCACAGTTTGATGGAGTGTGTAGGTGAGGAGTCCCACAGTTTGATGGGGTGTGTAGGTGAGGAGTCCCACAGTTTGATGGAGTGTGTAGGTGAGGAGTCCCACAGTTGGATGGGGTGTGTAGGTGAGGAGTCCCACAGTTTGATGGGGTGTGTAGGTGAGGAGTCCCACAGTTTGATGGAGTGTGTAGGTGAGGAGTCCCACAGTTTGATGGGGTGTATAGGTGAGGAGTCCACAGTTTGATGGGGTGTGTAGATGAGGAGACCCACAGTTTGAGGGGGTGGGGGTAGGTGAGGAGACCCACAGTTTGATGTGGGGGTGGGTGAGGAGTCCCATAATTTGTGGGGGGTGTAGGTGAGGAGACCAAAAGTTTGAAGGGTGTGTAGGTGAGGTCTCTCACAGTTTGATGGGGTGTGTAGGTGAGGAGTCCCACAGTTTGATGGGGTGTGTAGGTGAGGAGTCCCACAGTTTGATGGGGTGTGTAGGTGAGGAGTCCCACAGTTTGATGGGGTGTGTAGGTGTGTAGTCCCACAGTTTGATGGGGTGTGTAGGTGAGGAGTCCCACAGTTTGATGGGGTGTGTAGGTGAGGAGTCCCACAGTTTGATGGGGTGTGTCGGTGAGGAGTCCCACAGTTTGATGGGGTGTGTAGGTGAGGAGCCCCACAGTTTGATGGGGGTGGGTGAGGGGTCCCACAGTTTGATGGGGCGTTTAGTTGAGGAGACCCACAGTTTGATGGGGTGTGTAGGTGAGGAGTCCCACAGTTTGATGGGGGTGTAGGTGAGGAGTCCCACAGTTTGATGGGGTGTGTAGGTGAGTCGACCCACAGTTTGATGGGGTGTGTAGGTGAGGTGTCCCACAGTTTGAGGGGGGTGTAGGTGAGGAATCCCACAGTTTGATGGGGGGTGTAGGTGAGGAATCCCACAGTTTGATGGGGTGGGTGTAGGCGAGGAATCCCACAGTTTGATTGGGTTGTAGGCGAGGAGTCCCACAGTTTGATGGGGTTGTAGTTGAGGAGTCCCACAGTTTGATGGGTGGGTGTAGGTGAGGAGTCCCACAGTTTGATGGGGTGTGTAGGTGAGGAGTCCCACAGTTTGATGGGGTGTGTAGGTGAGGAATCCCACAGTTTGATGGGGGTTGTAGGTGAGCAGAACCTCAGTTTGATGGGGTGTGTAGGTGAGGAGTCCCACAGTTTGATGGGGGGTGTAGGTGAGGAGTCCCACAGTTTGATGGGGGGTGTAGGTGAGGAGTCCCACACTTTGATGGGGGGTGTAGGTGAGGAGTCCCACAGTTTGACGGGGTGTAGGTGAGGAGTCCCACAGTTTGATGGGGTGTGTAGGTGAGGAGTCCCACAGTTTGATGGGGGGTGTAGTTGAGGAGTCCCACAGTTTGATGGGGTGTGTTGGTGAGGAGTCCCACAGTTTGATGGGGTGTGTAGGTGAGGAGTCCCACAGTTTGATGGGGGGTGTAGGTGAGGATTCCCAATGTTTGATGGGGGGGTGGGTGAGGAGTTCCACAGTTTGATGGGGTGTGTAGGTGAGGAGTCCCACAGTTTGATGGGGGGGTGTAGGTGAGGAGTCCCACAGTTTGATGGGGGGGTGGGTGAGGAGTCCCACAGTTTGATGGGGGGGTGGGTGTGGAGTCCCACAGTTTGATGGGGTGTGTTGGTGAGGAGTCCCTCAGTTTGATGGGGGTGTAGGTGAGGAGTCCCACAGTTTGATGGAAGGGGTATAGGTGAGGAGTCCCACAGTTTGATGGGGTATGTGGGTGAGGAGTCCCACAGTTTGATGGGGGTGTGTAGGTGAGGAGTCCCACAGTTTGATGGGGTGTGTAGGTGAGGAGTCCCAAAGTTTGATGGGGGGGTGGGTGAGGAGTCCCACAGTTTGATGGGGGTGTGTAGGTGAGGAGTCCCACAGTTTGATGGGGGGGTTGTAGGTGAGGAGTCCCACAGTTTGATGGGGGGTGGGTGAGGAGACCCACAGTTTGATTGGGTGTGTAGGTGAGGAGTCCCACAGTTTGATGGGTGTGTTTAGGTGAGGAGTCCCACAGTTTGATGGGGTTGTAGGTCAGGAGTCCCACAGTTTGATGGGGTAGTAGGTGAGGAGTCCCACAGTTTGAGGGGGGTGTAGGTGAGGTGTCCCACTGTTTGATGGGGGGGCAGGTGAGGATTCCCACAGTTTGATGGGGGGTTAGGTGAGAAGTCCCACAGTTTGATGGGGGGGTAGGTGAGGAGTCCCACAGTTTGATGGGGTGTGTAGGTGAGGAGTTCTTCAGTTTGAGGGGGTGTGTAGGTGAGGAGTCCCACAGTTTGATGGGGGTGTGTAGGTGAGGAGTCCCACAGTTTGATGGGGTGTGCAGGTGAGGAGTCCTACAGTTTGATGGGGGGTGTAGGTGAGGAGTCCCACAGTTTGATGGGCTGTGTAGGTGAGGAGTCTTACAGTTTGATGGGGGAGTGTAGGTGAGGAGTCCCACAGTTTGATGGGGTGTGCAGTTGAGGAGTCCCGCAGTTGGATGGGGTGTGTAGTTGAGGAGTCCAACAGTTTGATGGAGTGTGTAGGTTAGGAGTCCCACAGTTTGATGGTGTGTGTAGGTGAGGAGTCCCACAGTTTGATGGGTGGGTGGGTGAGGAGTCCCACAGTTTGATGGGGTGTGTAGGTGAGGAGTCCCACAGTTTGAGGGGATGTGTAGGTGAGGAGTCCCACAGTTTGATGGGGGTGTGTAGGTGAGGAGTCCCACAGTTTGATGGGGTGTGTAGGTGAGGAGTCCTACAGTTTTATGTGGAGTGGAGGTGAGGAGTCCCACAGTTTAATGGGGTGTGTAGGTGAGGAGTCCTACAGTTTGATGTGGAGTGGAGGTGAGGAGTCCCACAGTTTGTTGGGGTGTGTAGGTGAGGAGTCCCACAGTTGGATGGGGTGTGTAGGTGAGGAGTCCCACAGTTTGATTTGTGGTTGGGTGAGGAGTCCTACAGTTTGACGGGGTGTGTAGTTGAGGAGTCCCACAGTTTGATGGGGTGTGTAGGTGAGGAGTCCCACAGTTTGATGGGGTGTGTAAGTGAGGAGTCCCACAGTTGGATGGGGTGTGTAGGTGAGGAGTCCCACAGTTTGATGGGGTGTGTAGGTGAGGAGTCCCACAGTTTGATGGGGTGTGTGGGTGAGGACTCCCACAGTTTGAGGGGGTGGGGGTCGGTGAGGAGTCCCACATTTTGAATGGGTGTGTAGGTGAGGAGTCCCACATTTTGAATGGGTGTGTAGGTGAGGAGTCGCATAGTTTGATGGGGTGTGTAGGTGAGGAGTCCCACAATTTGATGGGGTGTTTAGGTGAGGAGTCCCACAGTTTGATGGGGTGTGTCGGTGAGGAGTCCCACAGTTTGATGGGGTGTGTAGGTGAGGAGTCCCACAGTTTGATGGGGGTGGGTGAGGGGTCCCACAGTTTGATGGGGCGTTTAGGTGAGGAGACACACAGTTTGATGGGGTGTATAGGTGAGGAGTCCACAGTTTGATGGGGTGTGTAGATGAGGAGACCCACAGTTTGAGGGGGTGGGGGTAGGTGAGGAGACCCACAGTTTGATGTGGGGGTGGGTGAGGAGTCCCATAATTTGTGGGGGGTGTAGGTGAGGAGACCAAAAGTTTGAAGGGTGTGTAGGTGAGGTCTCTCACAGTTTGATGGGGTGTGTAGGTGAGGAGTCCCACAGTTTGATGGGGTGTGTAGGTGAGGAGTCCCACAGTTTGATGGGGTGTGTAGGTGAGGAGTCCCACAGTTTGATGGGGTGTGTAGGTGTGTAGTCCCACAGTTTGATGGGGTGTGTAGGTGAGGAGTCCCACAGTTTGATGGGGTGTGTAGGTGAGGAGTCCCACAGTTTGATGGGGTGTGTCGGTGAGGAGTCCCACAGTTTGATGGGGTGTGTAGGTGAGGAGCCCCACAGTTTGATGGGGGTGGGTGAGGGGTCCCACAGTTTGATGGGGCGTTTAGGTGAGGAGACCCACAGTTTGATGGGGTGTGTAGGTGAGGAGTCCCACAGTTTGATGGGGGTGTAGGTGAGGAGTCCCACAGTTTGATGGGGTGTGTAGGTGAGTCGACCCACAGTTTGATGGGGTGTGTAGGTGAGGTGTCCCACAGTTTGAGGGGGGTGTAGGTGAGGAATCCCACAGTTTGATGGGGGGTGTAGGTGAGGAATCCCACAGTTTGATGGGGTGGGTGTAGGCGAGGAATCCCACAGTTTGATTGGGTTGTAGGCGAGGAGTCCCACAGTTTGATGGGGTTGTAGTTGAGGAGTCCCACAGTTTGATGGGTGGGTGTAGGTGAGGAGTCCCACAGTTTGATGGGGTGTGTAGGTGAGGAGTCCCACAGTTTGATGGGGTGTGTAGGTGAGGAATCCCACAGTTTGATGGGGGTTGTAGGTGAGCAGAACCTCAGTTTGATGGGGTGTGTAGGTGAGGAGTCCCACAGTTTGATGGGGGGTGTAGGTGAGGAGTCCCACAGTTTGATGGGGGGTGTAGGTGAGGAGTCCCACACTTTGATGGGGGGTGTAGGTGAGGAGTCCCACAGTTTGACGGGGTGTAGGTGAGGAGTCCCACAGTTTGATGGGGTGTGTAGGTGAGGAGTCCCACAGTTTGATGGTGGGTGTAGTTGAGGAGTCCCACAGTTTGATGGGGTGTGTTGGTGAGGAGTCCCACAGTTTGATGGGGTGTGTAGGTGAGGAGTCCCACAGTTTGATGGGGGGTGTAGGTGAGGATTCCCAATGTTTGATGGGGGGGTGGGTGAGGAGTTCCACAGTTTGATGGGGTGTGTAGGTGAGGAGTCCCACAGTTTGATGGGGGGGTGTAGGTGAGGAGTCCCACAGTTTGATGGGGGGGTGGGTGAGGAGTCCCACAGTTTGATGGGGGGGTGGGTGTGGAGTCCCACAGTTTGATGGGGTGTGTTGGTGAGGAGTCCCTCAGTTTGATGGGGGTGTAGGTGAGGAGTCCCACAGTTTGATGGAAGGGGTATAGGTGAGGAGTCCCACAGTTTGATGGGGTATGTGGGTGAGGAGTCCCACAGTTTGATGGGGGTGTGTAGGTGAGGAGTCCCACAGTTTGATGGGGTGTGTAGGTGAGGAGTCCCAAAGTTTGATGGGGGGGTGGGTGAGGAGTCCCACAGTTTGATGGGGGTGTGTAGGTGAGGAGTCCCACAGTTTGATGGGGGGGTTGTAGGTGAGGAGTCCCACAGTTTGATGGGGGGTGGGTGAGGAGACCCACAGTTTGATTGGGTGTGTAGGTGAGGAGTCCCACAGTTTGATGGGTGTGTTTAGGTGAGGAGTCCCACAGTTTGATGGGGTTGTAGGTCAGGAGTCCCACAGTTTGATGGGGTAGTAGGTGAGGAGTCCCACAGTTTGAGGGGGGTGTAGGTGAGGTGTCCCACAGTTTGATGGGGGGGCAGGTGAGGATTCCCACAGTTTGATGGGGGGTTAGGTGAGAAGTCCCACAGTTTGATGGGGGGGTAGGTGAGGAGTCCCACAGTTTGATGGGGTGTGTAGGTGAGGAGTTCTTCAGTTTGAGGGGGTGTGTAGGTGAGGAGTCCCACAGTTTGATGGGGGTGTGTAGGTGAGGAGTCCCACAGTTTGATGGGGTGTGCAGGTGAGGAGTCCTACAGTTTGATGGGGGGTGTAGGTGAGGAGTCCCACAGTTTGATGGGCTGTGTAGGTGAGGAGTCTTACAGTTTGATGGGGGAGTGTAGGTGAGGAGTCCCACAGTTTGATGGGGTGTGCAGTTGAGGAGTCCCGCAGTTGGATGGGGTGTGTAGTTGAGGAGTCCAACAGTTTGATGGAGTGTGTAGGTTAGGAGTCCCACAGTTTGATGGTGTGTGTAGGTGAGGAGTCCCACAGTTTGATGGGTGGGTGGGTGAGGAGTCCCACAGTTTGATGGGGTGTGTAGGTGAGGAGTCCCACAGTTTGAGGGGATGTGTAGGTGAGGAGTCCCACAGTTTGATGGGGGTGTGTAGGTGAGGAGTCCCACAGTTTGATGGGGTGTGTAGGTGAGGAGTCCTACAGTTTTATGTGGAGTGGAGGTGAGGAGTCCCACAGTTTAATGGGGTGTGTAGGTGAGGAGTCCTACAGTTTGATGTGGAGTGGAGGTGAGGAGTCCCACAGTTTGTTGGGGTGTGTAGGTGAGGAGTCCCACAGTTGGATGGGGTGTGTAGGTGAGGAGTCCCACAGTTTGATTTGTGGTTGGGTGAGGAGTCCTACAGTTTGACGGGGTGTGTAGTTGAGGAGTCCCACAGTTTGATGGGGTGTGTAGGTGAGGAGTCCCACAGTTTGATGGGGTGTGTAAGTGAGGAGTCCCACAGTTGGATGGGGTGTGTAGGTGAGGAGTCCCACAGTTTGATGGGGGTGTGTAGGTGAGGAGTCCCACAGTTTGATGGGGTGTGCAGGTGAGGAGTCCTACAGTTTGATGGGGGGTGTAGGTGAGGAGTCCCACAGTTTGATGGGCTGTGTAGGTGAGGAGTCTTACAGTTTGATGGGGGAGTGTAGGTGAGGAGTCCCACAGTTTGATGGGGTGTGCAGTTGAGGAGTCCCACAGTTGGATGGGGTGTGTAGTTGAGGAGTCCAACAGTTTGATGGAGTGTGTAGGTTAGGAGTCCCACAGTTTGATGGTGTGTGTAGGTGAGGAGTCCCACAGTTTGATGGGTGGGTGGGTGAGGAGTCCCACAGTTTGATGGGGTGTGTAGGTGAGGAGTCCCACAGTTTGAGGGGATGTGTAGGTGAGGAGTCCCACAGTTTGATGGGGGTGTGTAGGTGAGGAGTCCCACAGTTTGATGGGGTGTGTAGGTGAGGAGTCCTACAGTTTTATGTGGAGTGGAGGTGAGGAGTCCCACAGTTTAATGGGGTGTGTAGGTGAGGAGTCCTACAGTTTGATGTGGAGTGGAGGTGAGGAGTCCCACAGTTTGTTGGGGTGTGTAGGTGAGGAGTCCCACAGTTGGATGGGGTGTGTAGGTGAGGAGTCCCACAGTTTGATTTGTGGTTGGGTGAGGAGTCCTACAGTTTGACGGGGTGTGTAGTTGAGGAGTCCCACAGTTTGATGGGGTGTGTAGGTGAGGAGTCCCACAGTTTGATGGGGTGTGTAAGTGAGGAGTCCCACAGTTGGATGGGGTGTGTAGGTGAGGAGTCCCACAGTTTGATGGGGTGTGTAGGTGAGGAGTCCCACAGTTTGATGGGGTGTGTGGGTGAGGACTCCCACAGTTTGAGGGGGTGGGGGTCGGTGAGGAGTCCCACATTTTGAATGGGTGTGTAGGTGAGGAGTCCCACATTTTGAATGGGTGTGTAGGTGAGGAGTCGCATAGTTTGATGGGGTGTGTAGGTGAGGAGTCCCACAATTTGATGGGGTGTTTAGGTGAGGAGTCCCACAGTTTGATGGGGTGTGTCGGTGAGGAGTCCCACAGTTTGATGGGGTGTGTAGGTGAGGAGTCCCACAGTTTGATGGGGGTGGGTGAGGGGTCCCACAGTTTGATGGGGCGTTTAGGTGAGGAGACACACAGTTTGATGGGGTGTGTAGGTGAGGAGTCCCACAGTTTGATGGGGTGTGTAGGTGAGGAGTCCCACAGTTTGATGGGGGTGTAGGTGAGGAGTCCCACAGTTTCATGGGGTGTGCAGGTGAGGAGACCCACAGTTTGATGGGGGTGTAGGTGAGGAGTCCCACAGTTTGATGGGGTGTGTAGGTGAGGAGACCCACAGTTTGATGGGGTGTGTAGGTGAGGAGTCCCAAAGTTTGAGGGGGGTGTAGGTGAGGAATCCCACAGTTTGATGGGGGGTGTAGGTGAGGATTCCCACAGTTTGATGGGGTCGGTGTAGGATAGGAATCCCACAGTTTGATGGGGTTGTAGGCGAGGAGTCCCACAGTTTGATGGGGTTGTAGTTGAGGAGTCCCACAGTTTGATGGGGGTGTGTAGGTGAGGAGTCCCACAGTTTGATGGGGTGTGTAGGTGAGGAGTCCCACAGTTTGATGGGGGAGGGTGTGTGAGGAGTCCCACAGTTTGATGGGGTGTGTAGGTGAGGAATCCCACAGTTTGATGGAGGGTGTAGGTGAGCAGACCCTCAGTTTGATGGGGGGTGAAGGTGAGGAGTCCCACAGTTTGATGGGGGTTGTAGGTGAGGAGTCCCACAGTTTGATGGCGGGTGTAGGTGAGGAGTCCCACAGTTTGATGGGGGGTGTAGGTGAGGAGTCCCACAGTTTGACGGGGTGTAGGTGAGGAGCCCCACCGTTTGATGGGGTGTGTAGGTGAGGAGTCCCACAGTTTGATGGGGGGTGTAGTTGAGGAGTCCCACAGTTTGATGGGGTGTGTTGGTGAGGAGTCCCACAGTTTGATGGGGTGTGTAGGTGAGGATTCCCACAGTTTAATGGGGGGGTGGGTGAGGAGTCCCACAGTTTGATGGGGGTGTGTAGGTGAGGAGTCCCACAGTTTGATGGGGGTGTGTAGGTGAGGAGTCCCACAGTTTGATGGGGTTGTAGGTCAGAAGTCCCACAGTTTGATCGGGTTGTAGGTGAGGAGTCCCACAGTTTGTTGGGGTTGTAGGTGAGGAGTCCCACAGTCTGATGGGGTTGTAGGTGAGGAGTCCCACAGTCTGATGGGGTTGTAGGTTAGGAGTCCCACAGTTTGATGGGGGGGTAGGTGAGGAGTCCCACAGTTTGATGGGGGGGTAGGTGAGGAGTCCCACAGTTTGATGGTGTGTGGAGGTGAGGAGTCCCACAGTTTGAGGGTGTGTGTAGGTGAGGAGTTCCACAGTTTGAGGGGGTGTGTAGGAGAGGAGTACCACAGTTTGATGGGGGTGTGTAGGTGAGGAGTCCCGCAGTTTGATGAGGTGTGTAGGTGAGGAGTCCTACATTTTGATGGGGGAGTGTAGGTGAGGAGTCCCACAGTTTGATGGGGTGTGCAGGTGAGGAGTCCTACAGTTTGATGGGGGGTGTAGGTGAGGAGTCCCACAGTTTGATGGGGTGTTTTGGTGAGGAGTCCCACAGTTTGATGGGGTGTGTAGGTGAGGAGTCCCACAGTTTGATGGGGGAGTGTAGGTGAGGAGTCCCACAGTTTGATGGGGGGGTGTAGGTGTGGAGTCCCAAAGTTTGATGGGGTGTGTAGGTGAGGAGTCCCATAATTTGATGGGGGGGTGGGTGAGGAGACCCGCAGTTTGAGGGGGGTGTAGGTGAGGAGACCAAAAGTTTAAAGGGTGTATAGGTGAGGACTCTCAGTTTGATGGGGTGTGTAGGTGAGGAGTCCCACAGTTTGATGGGGTGTGTAGGTGAGGAGTCCCACAGTTTGATGGAGTGTGTAGGTGAGGAGTCCCACAGTTTGATGGGGTGTGTAGGTGTGGAGTCCCACAGTTTGATGGGGTGTGTAGGTGAGGAGTCCCACAGTTTGATGGGGGGGTGGATGAGGAGACCCACAGTTTGAGGGGGGTGCAGGTGAGGAGACCAAAAGTTTGAAGGGTGTGTAGGTGAGGAGTCTCACAGTTTGATGGGGTGTGTAGGTGAGGAGTCCCACAGTTTGATGGGGGTGTAGGTGAGGAGTCCCACAGTTTGATGGGGGTGGGTGAGGGGTCCCACAGTTCGATGGGGCGTTTAGGTGAGGAGACACACAGTTTGATGGGGTGTGTAGGTGAGGAGTCCCACAGTTTGATGGGGTGTGTAGGTGAGGAGTCCCACAGTTTGATGGGGGTGTAGGTGAGGAGTCCCACAGTTTCATGGGGTGTGTAGGTGAGGAGACCCACAGTTTGATGGGGGTGTAGGTGAGGAGTCCCACAGTTTGATGGGGTGTGTAGGTGAGGAGACCCACAGTTTGATGGGGTGTGTAGGTGAGGAGTCCCAAAGTTTGAGGGGGGTGTAGGTGAGGAATCCCACAGTTTGATGGGGGGTGTAGGTGAGGATTCCCACAGTTTGATGGGGTCGGTGTAGGATAGGAATCCCACAGTTTGATGGGGTTGTAGGCGAGGAGTCCCACAGTTTGATGGGGTTGTAGTTGAGGAGTCCCACAGTTTGATGGGGGTGTGTAGGTGAGGAGTCCCACAGTTTGATGGGGTGTGTAGGTGAGGAGTCCCACAGTTTGATGGGGTGTGTAGGTGAGGAATCCCACAGTTTGATGGAGGGTGTAGGTGAGCAGACCCTCAGTTTGATGGGGGGTGTAGGTGAGGAGTCCCACAGTTTGATGGGGGTTGTAGGTGAGGAGTCCCACAGTTTGATGGCGGGTGTAGGTGAGGAGTCCCACAGTTTGATGGGGGGTGTAGGTGAGGAGTCCCACAGTTTGACGGGGTGTAGGTGAGGAGCCCCACCGTTTGATGGGGTGTGTAGGTGAGGAGTCCCACAGTTTGATGGGGGGTGTAGTTGAGGAGTCCCACAGTTTGATGGGGTGTGTTGGTGAGGAGTCCCACAGTTTGATGGGGTGTGTAGGTGAGGATTCCCACAGTTTAATGGGGGGGTGGGTGAGGAGTCCCACAGTTTGATGGGGGTGTGTAGGTGAGGAGTCCCACAGTTTGATGGGGGTGTGTAGGTGAGGAGTCCCACAGTTTGATGGGGTTGTAGGTCAGAAGTCCCACAGTTGGATGGGGTTGTAGGTGAGGAGTCCCACAGTTTGTTGGGGTTGTAGGTGAGGAGTCCCACAGTCTGATGGGGTTGTAGGTGAGGAGTCCCACAGTCTGATGGGGTTGTAGGTTAGGAGTCCCACAGTTTGATGGGGGGGTAGGTGAGGAGTCCCACAGTTTGATGGGGGGGTAGGTGAGGAGTCCCACAGTTTGATGGTGTGTGGAGGTGAGGAGTCCCACAGTTTGAGGGTGTGTGTAGGTGAGGAGTTCCACAGTTTGAGGGGGTGTGTAGGAGAGGAGTACCACAGTTTGATGGGGGTGTGTAGGTGAGGAGTCCCGCAGTTTGATGAGGTGTGTAGGTGAGGAGTCCTACATTTTGATGGGGGAGTGTAGGTGAGGAGTCCCACAGTTTGATGGGGTGTGCAGGTGAGGAGTCCTACAGTTTGATGGGGGGTGTAGGTGAGGAGTCCCACAGTTTGATGGGGTGTTTTGGTGAGGAGTCCCACAGTTTGATGGGGGGGTGTAGGTGTGGAGTCCCAAAGTTTGATGGGGTGTGTAGGTGAGGAGTCCCATAATTTGATGGGGGGGTGGGTGAGGAGACCCGCAGTTTGAGGGGGGTGTAGGTGAGGAGACCAAAAGTTTAAAGGGTGTATAGGTGAGGACTCTCAGTTTGATGGGGTGTGTAGGTGAGGAGTCCCACAGTTTGATGGGGTGTGTAGGTGAGGAGTCCCACAGTTTGATGGAGTGTGTAGGTGAGGAGTCCCACAGTTTGATGGGGTGTGTAGGTGTGGAGTCCCACAGTTTGATGGGGTGTGTAGGTGAGGAGTCCCACAGTTTGATGGGGGGGTGGATGAGGAGACCCACAGTTTGAGGGGGGTGCAGGTGAGGAGACCAAAAGTTTGAAGGGTGTGTAGGTGAGGAGTCTCACAGTTTGATGGGGTGTGTAGGTGAGGTGTCCCACAGTTTGATGGGGTGTGTAGGTGAGGAGTCCCACAGTTTGATGGAGTGTGTAGGTGAGGAGTCCCACAGTTTGATGGGGTGTGTAGGTGAGGAGTCCAACAGTTTGATGGGGTTGTGTAGGTGAGGAGTCCCACAGTTTGATGGGGTGTGTAGGTGAGGAGTCCCACAGTTTGATGGGGAGTGTTGGAGCGGAGTCCCACAGTTTGATGGGTGGTGGGTGAGGAGTCCCACAGTTTGATGGGGGGGTGGGTGAGGAGTCCCACAGTTTGATGGAGTGTGTAGGTGAGGAGTCCCACAGTTTGAAGGGGTGTGTAGGTGAGGAGTCCCACAGTTTGATGGGTGTGTAGGTGAGGAGTCCCACAGTTTGATTGGGTGTGTAGGTGAGGAGTCCCACAGTTTGATGGGGTTGTAGGTCAGGAGTCCCACAGTTTGATGGGGTTGTAGGTGAGGAGTCCCTCAGTTTGATGGGGTGTGTAGGTGATGAGTCCCACAGTTTGATGGGGTGTGTGGGTGAGGAGTCCCACAGTTTGATTGGGTGTGTAGGTGAGGAGTCCCACAGTTTGATGGGGGTGTGTAGGTGAGGAGTCCCACAGTTTGATGGGGTTGTAGGTCAGGAGTCCCACAGATTGATGGGGTGTGTAGGTGAGGAGTCCCAAAGTTTGATGGGGTGTGTCGGTGAGGAGTCCCACAGTTTGATGGCGTTGTAGGTGTGGAGTCCCACAGTTTGATGGGGTGTGTAGGTGAGGAGTCCCACAGTCTGATGGGGTTGTAGGTGAGGAGTCCCACAGTTTGATTGGGGATTAGTTGAGGAGTCCCACAGTTTGATGGGGGGGTAGGTGAGGAGTCCCAAAGTTTGATGGGGGGGTAGGTGAGGAGTCCCACAGTTTGATGTGGTGTGTAGGTGAGGAGTCCCACAGTATGAGGGTTTGGTGGTAGGTGAGGAGTCCCACAGTTTGTTGGGGTGTGTAGGTGAGGAGTCCCACAGTTTTATGGGGTTGTAGGTGAGGAGTCCCACAGTTTGATGGGAGGGTGAGTGAGGAGTCCGACAGTTTGATGGGGTGTGTAGGTGAGGAGTCGCACAGTTTTTGGGGTGTGTAGGTGAGGAGTCGCACAGTTTGATGGGGTGTGTAGGTGAGGAGTCCCACAGTTTGATGGGGTGTGTAGGTGAGGAGTCCCACAGTTTGATGGGGTGTGTAGGTGAGGAGTCCCACAGTTTGATGGGGTGTGTAGGTGAGGAGTCCCACAGTTTGATGGGGTGTGTAGGTGAGGATTCCCACAGTTTAATGGGGGGGTGGGTGAGGAGTCCCACAGTTTGATGGGGGTGTGTAGGTGAGGAGTCCCACAGTTTGATGGGGGTGTGTAGGTGAGGAGTCCCACAGTTTGATGGGGTTGTAGGTCAGAAGTCCCACAGTTGGATGGGGTTGTAGGTGAGGAGTCCCACAGTTTGTTGGGGTTGTAGGTGAGGAGTCCCACAGTCTGATGGGGTTGTAGGTGAGGAGTCCCACAGTCTGATGGGGTTGTAGGTTAGGAGTCCCACAGTTTGATGGGGGGGTAGGTGAGGAGTCCCACAGTTTGATGGGGGGGTAGGTGAGGAGTCCCACAGTTTGATGGTGTGTGGAGGTGAGGAGTCCCACAGTTTGAGGGTGTGTGTAGGTGAGGAGTTCCACAGTTTGAGGGGGTGTGTAGGAGAGGAGTACCACAGTTTGATGGGGGTGTGTAGGTGAGGAGTCCCGCAGTTTGATGAGGTGTGTAGGTGAGGAGTCCTACATTTTGATGGGGGAGTGTAGGTGAGGAGTCCCACAGTTTGATGGGGTGTGCAGGTGAGGAGTCCTACAGTTTGATGGGGGGTGTAGGTGAGGAGTCCCACAGTTTGATGGGGTGTTTTGGTGAGGAGTCCCACAGTTTGATGGGGTGTGTAGGTGAGGAGTCCCACAGTTTGATGGGGGAGTGTCGGTGAGGAGTCCCACAGTTTGATGGGGGGGTGTAGGTGTGGAGTCCCAAAGTTTGATGGGGTGTGTAGGTGAGGAGTCCCATAATTTGATGGGGGGGTGGGTGAGGAGACCCGCAGTTTGAGGGGGGTGTAGGTGAGGAGACCAAAAGTTTAAAGGGTGTATAGGTGAGGACTCTCAGTTTGATGGGGTGTGTAGGTGAGGAGTCCCACAGTTTGATGGGGTGTGTAGGTGAGGAGTCCCACAGTTTGATGGAGTGTGTAGGTGAGGAGTCCCACAGTTTGATGGGGTGTGTAGGTGTGGAGTCCCACAGTTTGATGGGGTGTGTAGGTGAGGAGTCCCACAGTTTGATGGGGGGGAGGATGAGGAGACCCACAGTTTGAGGGGGGTGCAGGTGAGGAGACCAAAAGTTTGAAGGGTGTGTAGGTGAGGAGTCTCACAGTTTGATGGGGTGTGTAGGTGAGGTGTCCCACAGTTTGATGGGGTGTGTAGGTGAGGAGTCCCACAGTTTGATGGAGTGTGTAGGTGAGGAGTCCCACAGTTTGATGGGGTGTGTAGGTGAGGAGTCCAACAGTTTGATGGGGTTGTGTAGGTGAGGAGTCCCACAGTTTGATGGGGTGTGTAGGTGAGGAGTCCCACAGTTTGATGGGGAGTGTTGGAGCGGAGTCCCACAGTTTGATGGGTGGTGGGTGAGGAGTCCCACAGTTTGATGGGGGGGTGGGTGAGGAGTCCCACAGTTTGATGGAGTGTGTAGGTGAGGAGTCCCACAGTTTGAAGGGGTGTGTAGGTGAGGAGTCCCACAGTTTGATGGGTGTGTAGGTGAGGAGTCCCACAGTTTGATTGGGTGTGTAGGTGAGGAGTCCCACAGTTTGATGGGGTTGTAGGTCAGGAGTCCCACAGTTTGATGGGGTTGTAGGTGAGGAGTCCCTCAGTTTGATGGGGTGTGTAGGTGATGAGTCCCACAGTTTGATGGGGTGTGTGGGTGAGGAGTCCCACAGTTTGATTGGGTGTGTAGGTGAGGAGTCCCACAGTTTGATGGGGGTGTGTAGGTGAGGAGTCCCACAGTTTGATGGGGTTGTAGGTCAGGAGTCCCACAGATTGATGGGGTGTGTAGGTGAGGAGTCCCAAAGTTTGATGGGGTGTGTCGGTGAGGAGTCCCACAGTTTGATGGCGTTGTAGGTGTGGAGTCCCACAGTTTGATGGGGTGTGTAGGTGAGGAGTCCCACAGTCTGATGGGGTTGTAGGTGAGGAGTCCCACAGTTTGATTGGGGATTAGTTGAGGAGTCCCACAGTTTGATGGGGGGGTAGGTGAGGAGTCCCACAGTTTGATGTGGTGTGTAGGTGAGGAGTCCCACAGTATGAGGGTTTGGTGGTAGGTGAGGAGTCCCACAGTTTGTTGGGGTGTGTAGGTGAGGAGTCCCACAGTTTTATGGGGTTGTAGGTGAGGAGTCCCACAGTTTGATGGGAGGGTGAGTGAGGAGTCCGACAGTTTGATGGGGTGTGTAGGTGAGGAGTCGCACAGTTTTTGGGGTGTGTAGGTGAGGAGTCGCACAGTTTGATGGGGTGTGTAGGTGAGGAGTCCCACAGTTTGATGGGGTGTGTAGGTGAGGAGTCCCACAGTTTGATGGGGTGTGTAGGTGAGGAGTCCCACAGTTTGATGGGGTGTGTAGGTGAGGAGTCCCACAGTTTGATGGGGTGTGTAGGTGAGGAGTCCCACAGTTTGATGTGGTGTGAAGGTGAGTAGTCCTACAGTTTGGTGGGGTGTGTAGTTGAGGAGTCCCACAGTTTGATGGGGTGTGTAGGTGAGGAGTCCCACAGTTTGAGGATTTGGGGGTAGGTGAGGAGTCCCACAGTTTGATGGGGTGTGTAGGTGAGGAGTCCCACAGTTTCATGGGGTGTGTAGGTCAGGAGTCCCACAGTTTGATGGGGTGTGTAGGTGAGTAATCCCACAGTTTGATGGGGTGTGTAGGTGAGGAGTCCCACAGTTTGATGGGGGGGTGGCTGAGGAGTCCCGCAGTTTGAGGGGGTGTGTAGGTGAGGAGACCCACAGTTTTATGGCTGTGTAGGTGAGGAGACCCACAGTTTGATGGGGTGTGTAGGTGAAGAGTCCCACAGTTTGATGGGGTGTGTAGGTGAGGATTCCCACAGTTTGATGGGGTTTGTAGGTGAGGTGTCCCACAGTTTGATGGGGTGTGTAGGTGAGGAGTCCCACAGTTTGATGGGGTGTGTAGGTGAGTTGTACCACAGTTTGATGGGGTGTGTAGGTGAGTAGTCCCACAGTTTGAGGGTTTGGGGGTAGGTTTGGAGTCCCACAGTTTTATGGCGTGTGTAGGTGAGGAGTCCACAGTTTGATGGGGTGTGTAGATGAGGAGACCCACAGTTTGAGGGGGTGGGGGTTGGTGAGGAGTCCCACAGTTTGATGTGGGGGTGGGTGAGGAGTCCCATAATTTGTGGGGGGTGTAGGTGAGGAGACCAAAAGTTAGAAGGGTGTGTAGGTGAGGACTCTCACAGTTTGATGGGGTGTGTAGGTGAGGAGTCCCACAGTTTGATGGGGTTTGTCGGTGAGGAGTCCCACAGTTTGATGGGGTGTGTAGGTGAGGAGTCCCACAGTTTGATGGGGTGTGTAGGTGAGGAGTCCCACAGTTTGATGGGGGTGGGTGAGGGGTCCCACAGTTTGATGGGGCGTTTAGTGAGGAGACCCACAGTTTGATGGGGTGTGTAGGTGAGGAGTCCCAAAGTTTGATGGGGTGTGTAGGTGAGTAGTTCCACAGTTTCATGGGGTGTGTAGGTGTGGAGACCCACAGTTTGATGGGGTGTGTCGGTGAGGCGACCCACAGTTTGATGGGGTGTGTAGATGAGGAGTCCCACAGTTTGAGGTGGGTGTATGTGAGGAATCCCACAGTTTGATGGGGGGTGTAGGTGAGGAATCCCACAGTTTGATGGGGTGGGTGTAGGAGAGGAATCCCACAGTTTGATGGGGTTGTAGGCGAGGAGTCCCACAGTTTGATGGGGTGTGTAGGTGAGGAGTCCCACAGTTTGATGTGGTGTGTAGGTGAGGAGTCCCACAGTTTGATGGGGTGTGTAGGTGAGGAGTCCCACAGTTTGATGGGGTGTATAGGTGAGGAGTCCACAGTTTGATGGGGTGTGTAGATGAGGAGACCCACAGTTTGAGGGGGTGGGGGTAGGTGAGGAGACCCACAGTTTGATGTGGGGGTGGGTGAGGAGTCCCATAATTTGTGGGGGGTGTAGGTGAGGAGACCAAAAGTTTGAAGGGTGTGTAGGTGAGGTCTCTCACAGTTTGATGGGGTGTGTAGGTGAGGAGTCCCACAGTTTGATGGGGTGTGTAGGTGAGGAGTCCCACAGTTTGATGGGGTGTGTAGGTGAGGAGTCCCACAGTTTGATGGGGTGTGTAGGTGTGTAGTCCCACAGTTTGATGGGGTGTGTAGGTGAGGAGTCCCACAGTTTGATGGGGTGTGTAGGTGAGGAGCCCCACAGTTTGATGGGGGTGGGTGAGGGGTCCCACAGTTTGATGGGGCGTTTAGGTGAGGAGACCCACAGTTTGATGGGGTGTGTAGGTGAGGAGTCCCACAGTTTGATGGGGGTGTAGGTGAGGAGTCCCACAGTTTGATGGGGTGTGTAGGTGAGTCGACCCACAGTTTGATGGGGTGTGTAGGTGAGGTGTCCCACAGTTTGAGGGGGGTGTAGGTGAGGAATCCCACAGTTTGATGGGGGGTGTAGGTGAGGAATCCCACAGTTTGATGGGGTGGGTGTAGGCGAGGAATCCCACAGTTTGATTGGGTTGTAGGCGAGGAGTCCCACAGTTTGATGGGGTTGTAGTTGAGGAGTCCCACAGTTTGATGGGTGGGTGTAGGTGAGGAGTCCCACAGTTTGATGGGGTGTGTAGGTGAGGAGTCCCACAGTTTGATGGGGTGTGTAGGTGAGGAATCCCACAGTTTGATGGGGGTTGTAGGTGAGCAGAACCTCAGTTTGATGGGGTGTGTAGGTGAGGAGTCCCACAGTTTGATGGGGGGTGTAGGTGAGGAGTCCCACAGTTTGATGGGGGGTGTAGGTGAGGAGTCCCACACTTTGATGGGGGGTGTAGGTGAGGAGTCCCACAGTTTGACGGGGTGTAGGTGAGGAGTCCCACAGTTTGATGGGGTGTGTAGGTGAGGAGTCCCACAGTTTGATGGGGGGTGTAGTTGAGGAGTCCCACAGTTTGATGGGGTGTGTTGGTGAGGAGTCCCACAGTTTGATGGGGTGTGTAGGTGAGGAGTCCCACAGTTTGATGGGGGGTGTAGGTGAGGATTCCCAATGTTTGATGGGGGGGTGGGTGAGGAGTTCCACAGTTTGATGGGGTGTGTAGGTGAGGAGTCCCACAGTTTGATGGGGGGGTGTAGGTGAGGAGTCCCACAGTTTGATGGGGGGGTGGGTGAGGAGTCCCACAGTTTGATGGGGGGGTGGGTGTGGAGTCCCACAGTTTGATGGGGTGTGTTGGTGAGGAGTCCCTCAGTTTGATGGGGGTGTAGGTGAGGAGTCCCACAGTTTGATGGAAGGGGTATAGGTGAGGAGTCCCACAGTTTGATGGGGTATGTGGGTGAGGAGTCCCACAGTTTGATGGGGGTGTGTAGGTGAGGAGTCCCACAGTTTGATGGGGTGTGTAGGTGAGGAGTCCCAAAGTTTGATGGGGGGGTGGGTGAGGAGTCCCACAGTTTGATGGGGGTGTGTAGGTGAGGAGTCCCACAGTTTGATGGGGGGGTTGTAGGTGAGGAGTCCCACAGTTTGATGGGGGGTGGGTGAGGAGACCCACAGTTTGATTGGGTGTGTAGGTGAGGAGTCCCACAGTTTGATGGGTGTGTTTAGGTGAGGAGTCCCACAGTTTGATGGGGTTGTAGGTCAGGAGTCCCACAGTTTGATGGGGTAGTAGGTGAGGAGTCCCATAGTTTGAGGGGGGTGTAGGTGAGGTGTCCCACAGTTTGATGGGGGGGCAGGTGAGGATTCCCACAGTTTGATGGGGGGTTAGGTGAGAAGTCCCACAGTTTGATGGGGGGGTAGGTGAGGAGTCCCACAGTTTGATGGGGTGTGTAGGTGAGGAGTTCTTCAGTTTGAGGGGGTGTGTAGGTGAGGAGTCCCACAGTTTGATGGGGGTGTGTAGGTGAGGAGTCCCACAGTTTGATGGGGTGTGCAGGTGAGGAGTCCTACAGTTTGATGGGGGGTGTAGGTGAGGAGTCCCACAGTTTGATGGGCTGTGTAGGTGAGGAGTCTTACAGTTTGATGGGGGAGTGTAGGTGAGGAGTCCCACAGTTTGATGGGGTGTGCAGTTGAGGAGTCCCACAGTTGGATGGGGTGTGTAGTTGAGGAGTCCAACAGTTTGATGGAGTGTGTAGGTTAGGAGTCCCACAGTTTGATGGTGTGTGTAGGTGAGGAGTCCCACAGTTTGATGGGTGGGTGGGTGAGGAGTCCCACAGTTTGATGGGGTGTGTAGGTGAGGAGTCCCACAGTTTGAGGGGATGTGTAGGTGAGGAGTCCCACAGTTTGATGGGGGTGTGTAGGTGAGGAGTCCCACAGTTTGATGGGGTGTGTAGGTGAGGAGTCCTACAGTTTTATGTGGAGTGGAGGTGAGGAGTCCCACAGTTTAATGGGGTGTGTAGGTGAGGAGTCCTACAGTTTGATGTGGAGTGGAGGTGAGGAGTCCCACAGTTTGTTGGGGTGTGTAGGTGAGGAGTCCCACAGTTGGATGGGGTGTGTAGGTGAGGAGTCCCACAGTTTGATTTGTGGTTGGGTGAGGAGTCCTACAGTTTGACGGGGTGTGTAGTTGAGGAGTCCCACAGTTTGATGGGGTGTGTAGGTGAGGAGTCCCACAGTTTGATGGGGTGTGTAAGTGAGGAGTCCCACAGTTGGATGGGGTGTGTAGGTGAGGAGTCCCACAGTTTGATGGGGTGTGTAGGTGAGGAGTCCCACAGTTTGATGGGGTGTGTGGGTGAGGACTCCCACAGTTTGAGGGGGTGGGGGTCGGTGAGGAGTCCCACATTTTGAATGGGTGTGTAGGTGAGGAGTCCCACATTTTGAATGGGTGTGTAGGTGAGGAGTCGCATAGTTTGATGGGGTGTGTAGGTGAGGAGTCCCACAATTTGATGGGGTGTTTAGGTGAGGAGTCCCACAGTTTGATGGGGTGTGTCGGTGAGGAGTCCCACAGTTTGATGGGGTGTGTAGGTGAGGAGTCCCACAGTTTGATGGGGGTGGGTGAGGGGTCCCACAGTTTGATGGGGCGTTTAGGTGAGGAGACACACAGTTTGATGGGGTGTGTATGTGAGGAGTCCCACAGTTTGATGGGGTGTGTAGGTGAGGAGTCCCACAGTTTGATGGGGGTGTAGGTGAGGAGTCCCACAGTTTCATGGGGTGTGTAGGTGAGGAGACCCACAGTTTGATGGGGTGTGTAGGTGAGGAGTCCCACAGTTTGATGGGGTGTGTAGGTGAGGAGACCCACAGTTTGATGGGGTGTGTAGGTGAGGAGTCCCAAAGTTTGAGGGGGGTGTAGGTGAGGAATCCCACAGTTTGATGGGGGGTGTAGGTGAGGATTCCCACAGTTTGATGGGGTCGGTGTAGGATAGGAATCCCACAGTTTGATGGGGTTGTAGGCGAGGAGTCCCACAGTTTGATGGGGTTGTAGTTGAGGAGTCCCACAGTTTGATGGGGGTGTGTAGGTGAGGAGTCCCACAGTTTGATGGGGTGTGTAGGTGAGGAGTCCCACAGTTTGATGGGGGAGGGTGTGTGAGGAGTCCCACAGTTTGATGGGGTGTGTAGGTGAGGAATCCCACAGTTTGATGGAGGGTGTAGGTGAGCAGACCCTCAGTTTGATGGGGGGTGAAGGTGAGGAGTCCCACAGTTTGATGGGGGTTGTAGGTGAGGAGTCCCACAGTTTGATGGCGGGTGTAGGTGAGGAGTCCCACAGTTTGATGGGGGGTGTAGGTGAGGAGTCCCACAGTTTGACGGGGTGTAGGTGAGGAGTCCCACAGTTTGACGGGGTGTAGGTGAGGAGCCCCACCGTTTGATGGGGTCTGTAGGTGAGGAGTCCCACAGTTTGATGGGGGGTGTAGTTGAGGAGTCCCACAGTTTGATGGGGTGTGTTGGTGAGGAGTCCCACAGTTTGATGGGGTGTGTAGGTGAGGATTCCCACAGTTTAATGGGGGGGTGGGTGAGGAGTCCCACAGTTTGATGGGGGTGTGTAGGTGAGGAGTCCCACAGTTTGATTGGGGGGTTGTAGGTGAGGGGACCCACAGTTTGATGGGGGGTGGGAGAGGAGACCCACAGTTTGATTGGGTGTGTAGGTGAGGAGTCCCACAGTTTGATGGGTGTGTGTAGGTGAGGAGTCCCACAGTTTGATGGGGTTGTAGGTCAGGAGTCCCACAGTTTGATGGGGTTGTAGTTGAGGAGTCCCACAGTTTGATGGGGTTGTAGGTGAGGAGTCCCACAGTCTGATGGGGTTGTAGTTGAGGAGTCCCACAGTTTGATGGGGGGGTAGGTGAGGATTCCCACAGTTTGATGGGGGGGTAGGTGAGGAGTCCCACAGTTTGATGGGGGGGTAGGTGAGGAGTCCCACAGTTTGATGGGGTGTGGAGGTGAGGAGTCCCACAGTTTGAGGGGGTGTGTTGGTGAGGATTCCCACAGTTTGAGGGGGTGTGTAGGTGAGGAGTCCCACATTTTGATGGGGGTGTGTAGGTGAGGAGTCCCACAGTTTGATGGGGTGTGTAGGTGAGGAGTCCTACAGTTTGATGGGGGAGTGTAGGTGAGGAGTCCCACAGTTTGATGGGCTGTGTAGGTGAGGAGTCTTACAGTTTGATGAGGGAGTGTAGGTGAGGAGTCCCACAGTTTGATGGGGTGTGTAGTTGAGGAGTCCCACAGTTGGATGTGGTGTGTAGTTGAGGAGTCCCGCAGTTTGATGAGGTGTGTAGGTTAGGAGTCCCACAGTTTGATGGGGTGTGTAGGTGAGGAGTCCCACAGTTTGATGGGTGGGTGGGTGAGGAGTCCCACAGTTTGCTGGGGTGTGTAGGTGAGGAGTCCCACAGTTTGATGGGGGTGGGTGTGGGGTCCCACAGTTTGATGGGGCGTTTAGGTGAGGAGACACACAGTTTGATGGGGTGTGTAGGTGAGGAGTCCCACAGTTTGATGGGGTGTGTAGGTGAGGAGACCCACAGTTTGATGGGGTGTGTAGGTGAGGAGACCCACAGATTGATGGGGGTGTAGGTGAGGAGTCCCACAGTTTGATGTGGTGTGTAGGTGAGGAGACCCACAGTTTGATGGGGTGTGTAGGTGAGGAGTCCCAAAGTTTGAGGGGGGTGTAGGTGAGGAATCCCACAGTTTGATGGGGGGTGTAGGTGAGGAGTCCCACAGTTTGATGGGGTGGGTGTAGGAGAGGAATCCCACAGTTTGATGGGGTTGTAGGCGAGGAGTCCCACAGTTTGATGGGGTTGTAGTTGAGGAGTCCCACAGTTTGATGGGGGTGTGTAGGTGAGGAGTCCCACAGTTTGATGGGGGTGTGTAGGTGAGGAGTCCCACAGTTTGATGGGGGGGGGTGTGTGAGGAGTCCCACAGTTTGATGGGTTGTGTAGGTGAGGAATCCCACAGTTTGATGGGGGGTGTAGGTGAGCAGACCCTCGGTTTGATGGGGGGTGTAGGTGAGGAGTCCCACAGTTTGATGGGAGGTGTAGGTGAGGAGTCCCACAGTTTGATGGGGGGTGTAGGTGAGGAGTCCCACAGTTTGATGGGGGGTGTAGGTGAGGAGTCCCACAGTTTGACGGGGTGTAGGTGAGGAGCCCCACAGT
Organism: Cetorhinus maximus; assembly: GCF_964194155.1. NCBI lineage: Eukaryota > Metazoa > Chordata > Chondrichthyes > Lamniformes > Cetorhinidae > Cetorhinus > Cetorhinus maximus. The sequence goes on from NW_027597260.1 coordinate 48,430, forward strand.
TTGATGGGGTGTGTAGGTGAGGAGTCCCACAGTTTGATGGGGGGTGTAGTTGAGGAGTCCCACAGTTTGATGGGGTGTGTTGGTGAGGAGTCCCACAGTTTGATGGGGTGTGTAGGTGAGGAATCCCACAGTTTGATGGGGGGGTGGGTGAGGAGTCCCACAGTTTGATGGGGGTGTGTAGGTGAGGAGTCCCACAGTTTGATGGGGGGGTTGTAGGTTAGGAGACCCACAGTTTGATGGGGGGTGGGTGAGGAGACCCACAGTTTGATTGGGTGTGTAGGTGAGGAGTCCCACAGTTTGATGGGTGTGTGTAGGTGAGGAGTCCCACAGTTTGATGGGGTTGTAGGTCAGGAGTCCCACAGTTTGATGGGGTTGTAGTTGAGGAGTCCCACAGTTTGATGGGGTTGTAGGTGAGGAGTCCCACAGTCTGATGGGGTTGTAGGTGAGGAGTCCCACAGTTTGATGGGGGGGTAGGTGAGGATTCCCACAGTTTGATGGGGAGGTAGGTGAGGAGTCCCACAGTCTGATGGGGGGGTAGGTGAGGAGTCCCACAGTTTGATGGGGTGTGGAGGTGAGGAGTTCCACAGTTTGAGGGGGTGTGTAGGTGAGGAGTCACACAGTTTGAGGGGGTGTGTAGGTGAGGAGTCCCACATTTTGATGGGGGTGTGTAGGTGAGGAGTCCCACAGTTTGATGGGGTGTGTAGGTGAGGAGTCCTACAGTTTGATGGGGGAGTGTAGGTGAGGAGTCCCACAGTTTGATGGGGTGTGCAGGTGAGGAGTCCTACAGTTTGATGGGGGGTGTAGGTGAGGAGTCCCACAGTTTGATGGCCTGTGTAGGTGAGGAGTCTTACAGTTTGATGGGGGAGTGTAGGTGAGGAGTCCCACAGTTTGATGGGGTGTGTAGTTGAGGAGTCCCACTGTTGGATGGGGTGTGTAGTTGAGGAGTCCCGCAGTTTGATGGGGTGTGTAGGTTACGAGTCCCACAGTTTGATGGGTTGTGTAGGTGAGGAGTCCCACAGTTTGATGGGTGGGTGGGTGAGGAGTCGCACAGTTTGCTGGGGTGTGTAGGTGACCAGTCCCACAGTTTGAGGGGATGTGTAGGTGAGGAGTCCCACAGTTTGATGGTGGTCTGTAGGTGAGGAGTCCCACAGTTTGATGGGGTGTGTAGGTGAGGAGTCCTACAGTTTTATGTGGAGTGGAGGTGAGGAGTCCCACAGTTTGATGGGGTGTGTAGGTGAGGAGTCCTACAGTTTGTTGGGGTGTGTAGGTGAGGAGTCCCACAGTTTGTTGGGGTGTGTAGGTGAGGAGTCCCACAGTTGGATGGGGTGTGTAGGTGAGGAGTCCCACAGTTTGATTTGTGGGTGGGTGAGGAGTCCCACAGTTTGATGGGGTGTGTAGGTGAGTAGTCCCACAGTTTGATGGGGTGTGTAGGTGAGGAGTCCCACAGTTTGATGGGGTGTGTAGGTGAGGAGTCCTACAGTTTGATGGGGGTGTGTAGGTGAGGTGTCCCACAGTTGGATGGGGTGTGTAGGTGAGGAGTCCCACAGTTTGATGGGGTGTGTAGGTGAGGAGTCCCACAGTTTGATGGGGTGTGTAGGTGAGGAGTCCCACAGTTTGATGGGGTGTGTGGGTGAGGACTCCCACAGTTTGAGGGGGTGGGGGTCGGTGAGGAGTCCCTCAGTTTGAGGGGTGGGTGGGTGAGGAGTCCCACATTTTGAATGGGTGTGTAGGTGAGGAGTCCCACAGTTTGATGGGGTGTGTCGGTGAGGAGTCCCACAGTTTGATGGGGTGTGTAGGTGAGGAGTCCCACAGTTTGATGGGTTGTGTAGGTGAGGAGTCCCACAGTTTGATGGGGTGTGTAGGTGAGGCGACCCACAGTTTGATGGGGTGTGTAGGTGAGGAGACCCACAGTTTGATGGGGGGTGTAGGTGAGGAATCCCACAGTTTGATGGGGTGGGTTTGGTCGAGGAATCCCACAGTTTGATGGGGTTGTAGGCGAGGAGTCCCACAGTTTGATGGGTGGGTGTAGGTGAGGAGTCCCACAGTTTGATGGGGTGTGTAGGTGAGGAGTCCCACTGTTTGATTGGGGGGGGGTGTGTGAGGAGTCCCACAGTTTGATGGGGTGTGTAGGTGAGCAGAACCTCAGTTTGATGGGGTGTGTAGGTGAGGAGTCCCACAGTTTGATGGGGGGTGTAGGTGAGGAGTCCCACACTTTGATGGGGGGTGTAGGTGAGGAGTCCCACAGTTTGACGGGGTGTAGGTGAGGAGTCCCACAGTTTGATGGGGGGTGTAGTTGAGGAGTCCCACAGTTTGATGGGGTGTGTTGGTGACGAGTCCCACAGTTTGATGGGGTGTGTAGGTGAGGAGTCCCACAGTTTGATGGGGTTGTAGGTGAGGAGTCCCACAGTTTGATGGGGTGTGTAGGTGAGGATTCCCAATGTTTGATGGGGGGGTGGGTGAGGAGTCCCACAGTTTGATGGGGTGTGTAGGTGAGGAGTCCCACAGTTTGATGGGGGGGTGTAGGTGAGGAGTCCCACAGTTTGATGGGGGGGTGGGTGAGGAGTCCCACAGTTTGATGGGGGGGTGTGTGAGGAGTCCCACAGTTTGATGGGGGGGTGGGTGTGGAGTCCCACAGTTTGATGGGGTGTGTTGGTGAGGAGTCCCTCAGTTTGATGGGGTGTGTAGGTGAGGAGTCCCACAGTTTGATGGGAGGGGTATAGGTGAGGAGTCCCACAGTTTGATGGGGTATGTGGGTGAGGAGTCCCACAGTTTGATGGGGGTGTGTCGGTGAGGAGTCCCACAGTTTGATGGGGTGTGTAGGTGAGGAGTCCCAAAGTTTGATGGGGGGGTGGGTGAGGAGTCCCACAGTTTGATGGGGGTGTGTAGGTGAGGAGTCCCACAGTTTGATGGGGGGGTTGTAGGTGAGGAGTCCCACAGTTTGATGGGGGGTGGGTGAGGAGACCCACAGTTTGATTGGGTGTGTAGGTGAGGAGTCCCACAGTTTGATGGGTGTGTTTAGGTGAGGAGTCCCACAGTTTAATGGGGTTGTAGGTCAGGAGTCCCACAGTTTGATGGGGTAGTAGGTGAGGAGTCCCACAGTTTGAGGGGGGTGTAGGTGAGTTGTCCCACAGTTTGATGGGGGGGCAGGTGAGGATTCCCACAGTTTGATGGGGGGGTAGGTGAGAAGTCCCACAGTTTGATGGGGGGGTAGGTGAGGAGTCCCACAGTTTGATGGGGTGTGGAGGTGAGGAGTCCCACAGTTTGAAGGGGTGTGTAGGTGAGGAGTCCCACAGTTTGAGGGGGTGTGTAGGTGAGGAGTCCCACAGTTTGATGGGGGTGTGTAGGTGAGGAGTCCCACAGTTTGATGGGGTGTGCAGGTGAGGAGTTCTACAGTTTGATGGGGGGTGTAGGTGAGGAGTCCCACAGTTTGATGGGCTGTGTAGGTGAGGAGTCCCACAGTTTGATGGGGTGTGCAGTTGAGGAGTCCAACAGTTTGATGGGGGGTGTAGGTGAGGAGTCCCACAGTTTGATGGGCTGTGTAGGTGAGGAGTCTTACAGTTTGATGGGGGAGTGTAGGTGAGGAGTCCCACAGTTTGATGGGGTGTGCAGTTGAGGAGTCCCACTGTTGGATGGGGTGTGTAGTTGAGGAGTCCAACAGTTTGATGGAGTGTGTAGGTTAGGAGTCCCACAGTTTGATGGTGTGTGTAGGTGAGGAGTCCCACAGTTTGATGGGTGGGTGGGTGAGGAGTTCCACAGTTTGATGGGGTGTGTAGGTGAGGAGTCCCACAGTTTGAGGGGATGTGTAGGTGAGGAGTCCCACAGTTTGATGGGGGTGTGTAGGTGAGGAGTCCCACAGTTTGATGGGGTGTGTAGGTGAGGAGTCCTACAGTTTTATGTGGAGTGGAGGTGAGGAGTCCCACAGTTTGATGGGGTGTGTAGGTGAGGAGTCCTACAGTTTGATGTGGAGTGGAGGTGAGGAGTCCCACAGTTTGTTGGGGTGTGTAGATGAGGAGTCCCACAGTTGGATGGGGTGTGTAGGTGAGGAGTCCCACAGTTTGATTTGTGGTTGGGTGAGGAGTCCCACAGTTTGACGGGGTGTGTAGGTGAGGAGTCCCACAGTTTGATGGGGTGTGTAGGTGAGGAGTCCCACAGTTTGATGGGGTGTGTAAGTGAGGAGTCCCACAGTTGGATGGGGTGTGTAGGTGAGGAGTGCCACAGTTTGATGGGGTGTGTAGGTGAGGAGTCCCACAGTTTGATGGGGTGTGTGGGTGAGGACTCCCACAGTTTGAGGGTGTGGGGGTCGGTGAGGAGTCCCTCAGTTTGAGGGGGGGGTGGGTGAGGAGTCCCACATTTTGAATGGGTGTGTAGGTGAGGAGTCCCACAGTTTGATGGGGTGTGTAGGTGAGGAGTCCCACAGTTTGATGGGGTGTTTAGGTGAGGAGTCCCACAGTTTGATGGGGTGTGTCGGTGAGGAGTCCCACAGTTTTATGGGGTGTGTAGGTGAGGAGTCCCACAGTTTGATGGGGGTGGGTGAGGGGTCCCACAGTTTGATGGGGCGTTTAGGTGAGGAGACACACAGTTTGATGGGGTGTGTAGGTGAGGAGTCCCACAGTTTGATGGGGTGTGTAGGTGAGTAGTTCCACAGTTTCATGGGTTGTGTAGGTGAGGAGACCCACAGTTTGATGGGGGTGTAGGTGAGGAGTCCCACAGTTTGATGGGGTGTGTAGGTGAGGAGACCCACAGTTTGATGGGGTGTGTAGGTGAGGAGTCCCAAAGTTTGAGGGGGGTGTAGGTGAGGAATCCCACAGTTTGATGGGGGGTGTAGGTGAGGAGTCCCACAGTTTGATGGGGTCGGTGTAGGATAGGAATCCCACAGTTTGATGGGGTTGTAGGCGAGGAGTCCCACAGTTTGATGGGGTTGTAGTTGAGGAGTCCCACAGTTTGATGGGGGTGTGTAGGTGAGGAGTCCCACAGTTTGATGGGGTGTGTAGGTGAGGAGTCCCACAGTTTGATGGGGGGGTTGTAGGTGAGGAGACCCACAGTTTGATGGGGGGTGGGTGAGGAGACCCACAGTTTGATTGGGTGTGTAGGTGAGGAGTCCCACAGTTTGATGGGTGTGTGTAGGTGAGGAGTCCCACAGTTTGATGGGGTTGTAGGTCAGGAGTCCCACAGTTTGATGGGGTTGTAGTTGAGGAGTCCCACAGTTTGATGGGGTTGTAGGTGAGGAGTCCCACAGTCTGATGTGGTTGTAGGTGAGGAGTCCCACAGTTTGATGGGGGGGTAGGTGAGGATTCCCACAGTTTGATGGGGGGGTAGGTGAGGAGTCCCACAGTTTGATGGGGGGGTAGGTGAGGAGTCCCACAGTTTGATGGGGTGTGGAGGTGAGGAGTCCCACAGTTTGAGGGGGTGTGTTGGTGAGGATTCCCACAGTTTGAGGGGGTGTGTAGGTGAGGAGTCCCACATTTTGATGGGGGTGTGTAGGTGAGGAGTCCTACAGTTTGATGGGGGAGTGTAGGTGAGGAGTCCCACAGTTTGATGGGGTGTGCAGGTGAGGAGTCCTACAGTTTGATGGGGGGTGTTGGTGAGGAGTCCCACAGTTTGATGGGCTGTGTAGGTGAGGAGTCTTACAGTTTGATGGGGGAGTGTAGGTGAGGAGTCCCACAGTTTGATGGGGTGTGTAGTTGAGGAGTCCCACAGTTGGATGTGGTGTGTAGTTGAGGAGTCCCGCAGTTTGATGGGGTGTGTAGGTTAGGAGTCCCACAGTTTGATGGGGTGTGTAGGTGAGGAGTCCCACAGTTTGATGGGTGGGTGGGTGAGGAGTCCCACAGTTTGATGGAGGTGGGTGTGGGGTCCCACAGTTTGATGGGGCGTTTAGGTGAGGAGACACACAGTTTGATGGGGTGTGTAGGTGAGGAGTCCCACAGTTTGATGGAGGTGGGTGTGGGGTCCCACAGTTTGATGGGGCGTTTAGGTGAGGAGACACACAGTTTGATGGGGTGTGTAGGTGAGGAGTCCCACAGTTTGATGGGGTGTGTAGGTGAGGAGACCCACAGTTTGATGGGGTGTGTAGGTGAGGAGACCCACAGATTGATGGGGGTGTAGGTGAGGAGTCCCACAGTTTGATGTGGTGTGTAGGTGAGGAGACCCACAGTTTGATGGGGTGTGTAGGTGAGGAGTCCCAAAGTTTGAGGGGGGTGTAGGTGAGGAATCCCACAGTTTGATGGGGGGTGTAGGTGAGGAGTCCCACAGTTTGATGGGGTGGGTGTAGGAGAGGAATCCCACAGTTTGATGGGGTTGTAGGCGAGGAGTCCCACAGTTTGATGGGGTTGTAGTTGAGGAGTCCCACAGTTTGATGGGGTGTGTAGGTTAGGAGTCCCACAGTTTGATGGGGTGTGTAGGTGAGGAGTCCCACAGTTTGATGGGGTGTGTAGGTGAGGAGTCCCACAGTTTGATGGGGTGTGTAGGTGAGGAGTCCCACAGTTTGAGGGGGTGTGTAGGTGAGGAGTCCCACAGTTTGATGGGGTGTGTAGGTGAGGAGTCCCACTTTTTGATGGGGGGGGGTGTGTGAGGAGTCCCACAGTTTGATGGGGTGTGTAGGTGAGGAATCCCACAGTTTGATGGGGGGTGTCGGTGAGCAGACCCTCAGTTTGATGGGGGGTGTAGGTGAGGAGTCCCACAGTTTGATGGGGGGTGTAGGTGAGGAGTCCCACAGTTTGATGGGGTGTGTAGGTGAGGAGTCCCACAGTTTGATGGGGGGTGTAGGTGAGGAGTCCCACAGTTTGATGGGAGGTGTAGGTGAGGAGTCCCACAGTTTGATGGGGGGTGTAGGTGAGGAGTCCCACAGTTTGATGGGGGGTGTAGGTGAGGAGTCCCACAGTTTGACGGGGTGTAGGTGAGGAGCCCCACAGTTTGATGGGGTGTGTAGGTGAGAAGTCCCACAGTTTGATGGGGGGTGTAGTTGAGGAGTCCCACAGTTTCATGGGGTGTGTTGGTGAGGAGTCCCACAGTTTGATGGGGTGTGTAGGTGAGGAATCCCACAGTTTGATTGGGGGGTGGGTGAGGAGTCCCACAGTTTGATGGGGGTGTGTAGGTGAGGAGTCCCACAGTTTGATGGGGGGGTTGTAGGTGAGGAGACCCACAGTTTGATGGGGGGTGGGTGAGGAGACCCTCAGTTTGATTGGGTGTGTAGGTGAGGAGTCCCACAGTTTGATGGGTGTGTGTAGGTGAGGAGTCCCACAGTTTGATGGGGTTGTAGGTCAGGAGTCCCACAGTTTGATGGGGTTGTAGTTGAGGAGTCCCACAGTTTGATGGGGTTGTAGGTGAGGAGTCCCACAGTCTGATGGGGTTGTAGGTGAGGAGTCCCACAGTTTGATGGGGGGGTAGGTGAGGATTCCCACAGTTTGATGGGGGGGTAGGTGAGGAGTCCCACAGTTTGATGGGGGGGTAGGTGAGGAGTCCCACAGTTTGATGGGGTGTGGAGGTGAGGAGTCCCACAGTTTGAGGGTGTGTGTAGGTGAGGAGTCCCACAGTTTGAGGGGGTGTGTAGGTGAGGAGTCCCACATTTTGATGGGGGTGTGTAGGTGAGGAGTCCCACAGTTTGATGGGGTGTGTAGGTGAGGAGTCCTACAGTTTGATGGGGGGTGTAGGTGAGGAGTCCCACAGTTTGATGGGCTGTGTAGGTGAGGAGTCTTACAGTTTGATGGGGGAGTGTAGGTGAGGAGTCCCACAGTTTGATGGGGTGTGTAGTTGAGGAGTCCCACAGTTGGATGGGGTGTGTAGTTGAGGAGTCCCGCAGTTTGATGGGGTGTGTAGGTTACGAGTCCCTCAGTTTGATGGGGTGTGTAGGTGAGGAGTCCCACAGATTGATGGGTGGGTGGGTGAGGAGTCCCACAGTTTGCTGGGGTGTGTAGGTGAGCAGTCCCACAGTTTGAGGGGATGTGTAGGTGACGAGTCCCACAGTTTGATGGTGGTGTGGAGGTGAGGAGTCCCACAGTTTGATGGGGTGTGGAGGTGAGGAGTCCCACAGTTTGATGGAGTGTGTAGGTGAGGAGTCCTACAGTTTGTTGGGGTGTGTAGGTGAGGAGTCCCACAGTTTGTTGGGGTGTGTAGGTGAGGAGTCCCACAGTTGGATGGGGTGTGTAGGTGAGGAGTCCTACAGTTTGTTGGGGTGTGTAGGTGAGGAGTCCCACAGTTGGATGGGGTGTGTAGGTGAGGAGTCCTACAGTTTGATGGAGTGTGTAGGTGAGGAGTCCTACAGTTTGTTGGGGTGTGTAGGTGAGGAGTCGCACAGTTTGATGGAGTGTGTAGGTGAGGAGTCCTACAGTTTGTTGGGGTGTGTAGGTGAGGAGTCCCACAGTTTGTTGGGGTGTGTAGGTGAGGAGTCCCACAGTTGGATGGGGTGTGTAGGTGAGGAGTCCCACAGTTTGATTTGTGGGTGGGTGAGGAGTCCCACAGTTTGATGGGGTGTGTAGGTGAGTAGTCCCACAGTTTGATGGGGTGTGTAGGTGAGGAGTCCCACAGTTTGATGGGGTGTGTAAGTGAGGAGTCCCACAGTTGGATGGGGTGTGTAGGTGAGGAGTCCCACAGTTTGATGGGGTGTGTAGGTGAGGAGTCCCACAGTTTGATGGGGTGTGTAGGTGAGGAGTCCCACAGTTTGATGGGGTGTGTGGGTGAGGACTCCCACAGTTTGAGGGGGTGGGGGTCGGTGAGGAGTCCCTCAGTTTGAGGGGTGGGTGGGTGAGGAGTCCCACATTTTGAATGGGTGTGTAGGTGAGGAGTCCCACAGTTTGATGGGGTGTGTAGGTGAGGAGACCCACAGTTTGATGGGGTGTGTAGGTGAGGAGTCCCACAGTTTGATGGGGTGTGTCGGTGAGGAGTCCCACAGTTTGATGAGGTGTGTAGGTGAGGAGTCCCACAGTTTGATGGGGTGTGTAAGTGAGGAGACCCACAGTTTGATGGGGTGTGTAGGTGAGGTGTCCCACAGTTTGATGGGGTGTGTAGGTGAGGAGTCCCTCAGTTTGATGGGGGTGGGTGAGGGGTCCCACAGTTTGATGGGGCGTTTAGGTGAGGAGTCCCACAGTTTGATGGGGTGTGTAGGTGAGGAGTCCCACAGTTTGATCGGGCGGGTGTGTGAGGAGTCCCACAGTTTGATGGGGTGTGTAGGTGAGGAATCCCACAGTTTGATGGGGGGTGTAGGTGAGCAGACCCTCAGTTTGATGGGGTGTGTAGGTGAGGAGACCCACAGTTTGATGGGGGGTGTAGGTGAGCAGACCCTCAGTTTGATGGGGTGTGTAGGTGAGGAGTTCCACAGTTTGATGGGGTGTGTAGGTGAGGAGTCCCACAGTTTGTTGGGGGGTGTAGGTGAGGAGTCCCACAGTTTTACGGGGTGTAGGTGAGGAGTCCCACAGTTTGATGGGGTGTGTAGGTGAGGAGTCCCACAGTTTGATGGGGGGTGTAATTGAGGAGTCCCACAGTTTGATGGGGGATGTAGGTGAGGAGTCCCACAGTTTGATGGCTTGTGTAGGTGAGGAGTCCCACAGTTTGATGTGGTGTGTAGGTGAGTAGTTCCACAGTTTCATGGGGTGTGTAGGTGAGGAGACCCACAGTTTGATGGGGGTGTAGGTGAGGACTCCCACAGTTTGATGGGGTGTGTAGGTGAGGCGACCCACAGTTTGATGGGGTGTGTAGGTGAGGTGTCCCACAGTTTGAGGGGGGTGTAGGTGAGGAATCCCACAGTTTGATGGGGGGTGTAGGTGAGGAATCCCACAGTTTGATGGGGTGGGTTTGGTCGAGGAATCCCACAGTTTGATGGGGTTGTAGGCGAGGAGTCCCACAGTTTGATGGGGTTGTAGTTGAGGAGTCCCACAGTTTGATGGGTGGGTGTAGGTGAGGAGTCCCACAGTTTGATGGGGTGTGTAGGTGAGGAGTCCCACAGTTTGATTGGGGGGGGGTGTGTGAGGAGTCCCACAGTTTGATGGGGTGTGTAGGTGAGGAGTCCCACAGTTAGATGGGGTGTGTAGGTGAGGAGTCCCACAGTTTGATGGGGTGTGTAGGTGAGGAGTCCCACAGTTTGATGGGGTGTGTAGGTGAGGAGTCCCACACTTTGATGGGGTGTGTAGGTGAGCAGAACCTCAGTTTGATGGGGTGTGTAGGTGAGGAGTCCCACAGTTTGATGGGGGGTGTAGGTGAGGAGTCCCACACTTTGATGGGGGGTGTAGGTGAGGAGTCCCACAGTTTGACGGGGTGTAGGTGAGGAGTCCCACAGTTTGATGGGGGGTGTAGTTGAGGAGTCCCACAGTTTGATGGGGTGTGTTGGTGACGAGTCCCACAGTTTGATGGGGTGTGTAGGTGAGGAGTCCCACAGTTTGATGGGGTTGTAGGTGAGGAGTCCCACAGTTTGATGGGGTGTGTAGGTGAGGATTCCCAATGTTTGATGGGGGGGTGGGTGAGGAGTCCCACAGTTTGATGGGGTGTGTAGGTGAGGAGTCCCACAGTTTGATGGGGGGGTGTAGGTGAGGAGTCCCACAGTTTGATGGGGGGGTGGGTGAGGAGTCCCACAGTTTGATGGGGGGGTGTGTGAGGAGTCCCACAGTTTGATGGGGGGGTGGGTGTGGAGTCCCACAGTTTGATGGGGTGTGTTGGTGAGGAGTCCCTCAGTTTGATGGGGTGTGTAGGTGAGGAGTCCCACAGTTTGATGGGAGGGGTATAGGTGAGGAGTCCCACAGTTTGATGGGGTATGTGGGTGAGGAGTCCCACAGTTTGATGGGGGTGTGTCGGTGAGGAGTCCCACAGTTTGATGGGGTGTGTAGGTGAGGAGTCCCAAAGTTTGATGGGGGGGTGGGTGAGGAGTCCCACAGTTTGATGGGGGTGTGTAGGTGAGGAGTCCCACAGTTTGATGGGGGGGTTGTAGGTGAGGAGTCCCACAGTTTGATGGGGGGTGGGTGAGGAGACCCACAGTTTGATTGGGTGTGTAGGTGAGGAGTCCCACAGTTTGATGGGTGTGTTTAGGTGAGGAGTCCCACAGTTTAATGGGGTTGTAGGTCAGGAGTCCCACAGTTTGATGGGGTAGTAGGTGAGGAGTCCCACATTTTGAGGGGGGTGTAGGTGAGTTGTCCCACAGTTTGATGGGGGGGCAGGTGAGGATTCCCACAGTTTGTTGGGGGGGTAGGTGAGAAGTCCCACAGTTTGATGGGGGGGTAGGTGAGGAGTCCCACAGTTTGATGGGGTGTGGAGGTGAGGAGTCCCACAGTTTGAGGGGGTGTGTAGGTGAGGAGTCCCACAGTTTGAGGGGGTGTGTAGGTGAGGAGTCCCACAGTTTGATGGGGGTGTGTAGGTGAGGAGTCCCACAGTTTGATGGGGTGTGCAGGTGAGGAGTTCTACAGTTTGATGGGGGGTGTAGGTGAGGAGTCCCACAGTTTGATGGGCTGTGTAGGTGAGGAGTCCCACAGTTTGATGGGGTGTGCAGTTGAGGAGTCCAACAGTTTGATGGGGGGTGTAGGTGAGGAGTCCCACAGTTTGATGGGCTGTGTAGGTGAGGAGTCTTACAGTTTGATGGGGGAGTGTAGGTGAGGAGTCCCACAGTTTGATGGGGTGTGCAGTTGAGGAGTCCCACTGTTGGATGGGGTGTGTAGTTGAGGAGTCCAACAGTTTGATGGAGTGTGTAGGTTAGGAGTCCCACAGTTTGATGGTGTGTGTAGGTGAGGAGTCCCACAGTTTGATGGGTGGGTGGGTGAGGAGTTCCACAGTTTGATGGGGTGTGTAGGTGAGGAGTCCCACAGTTTGAGGGGATGTGTAGGTGAGGAGTCCCACAGTTTGATGGGGGTGTGTAGGTGAGGAGTCCCACAGTTTGATGGGGTGTGTAGGTGAGGAGTCCTACAGTTTTATGTGGAGTGGAGGTGAGGAGTCCCACAGTTTGATGGGGTGTGTAGGTGAGGAGTCCTACAGTTTGATGTGGAGTGGAGGTGAGGAGTCCCACAGTTTGTTGGGGTGTGTAGATGAGGAGTCCCACAGTTGGATGGGGTGTGTAGGTGAGGAGTCCCACAGTTTGATTTGTGGTTGGGTGAGGAGTCCCACAGTTTGACGGGGTGTGTAGGTGAGGAGTCCCACAGTTGGATGGGGTGTGTAGGTGAGGAGTCCCACAGTTTGATGGGGTGTGTAGGTGAGGAGTCCCACAGTTTGATGGGGTGTGTGGGTGAGGACTCCCACAGTTTGAGGGTGTGGGGGTCGGTGAGGAGTCCCTCAGTTTGAGGGGGGGGTGGGTGAGGAGTCCCACATTTTGAATGGGTGTGTAGGTGAGGAGTCCCACAGTTTGATGGGGTGTGTAGGTGAGGAGTCCCACAGTTTGATGGGGTGTTTAGGTGAGGAGTCCCACAGTTTGATGGGGTGTGTCGGTGAGGAGTCCCACAGTTTTATGGGGTGTGTAGGTGAGGAGTCCCACAGTTTGATGGGGGTGGGTGAGCGGTCCCACAGTTTGATGGGGCGTTTAGGTGAGGAGACACACAGTTTGATGGGGTGTGTAGGTGAGGAGTCCCACAGTTTGATGGGGTGTGTAGGTGAGTAGTTCCACAGTTTCATGGGTTGTGTAGGTGAGGAGACCCACAGTTTGATGGGGGTGTAGGTGAGGAGTCCCACAGTTTGATGGGGTGTGTAGGTGAGGAGACCCACAGTTTGATGGGGTGTGTAGGTGAGGAGTCCCAAAGTTTGAGGGGGGTGTAGGTGAGGAATCCCACAGTTTGATGGGGGGTGTAGGTGAGGAGTCCCACAGTTTGATGGGGTCGGTGTAGGATAGGAATCCCACAGTTTGATGGGGTTGTAGGCGAGGAGTCCCACAGTTTGATGGGGTTGTAGTTGAGGAGTCCCACAGTTTGATGGGGGTGTGTAGGTGAGGAGTCCCACAGTTTGATGGGGTGTGTAGGTGAGGAGTCCCACAGTTTGATGGGGGGGTTGTAGGTGAGGAGACCCACAGTTTGATGGGGGGTGGGTGAGGAGACCCACAGTTTGATTGGGTGTGTAGGTGAGGAGTCCCACAGTTTGATGGGTGTGTGTAGGTGAGGAGTCCCACAGTTTGATGGGGTTGTAGGTCAGGAGTCCCACAGTTTGATGGGGTTGTAGTTGAGGAGTCCCACAGTTTGATGGGGTTGTAGGTGAGGAGTCCCACAGTCTGATGGGGTTGTAGGTGAGGAGTCCCACAGTTTGATGGGGGGGTAGGTGAGGATTCCCACAGTTTGATGGGGGGGTAGGTGAGGAGTCCCACAGTTTGATGGGGGGGTAGGTGAGGAGTCCCACAGTTTGATGGGGTGTGGAGGTGAGGAGTCCCACAGTTTGAGGGGGTGTGTTGGTGAGGATTCCCACAGTTTGAGGGGGTGTGTAGGTGAGGAGTCCCACATTTTGATGGGGGTGTGTAGGTGAGGAGTCCCACAGTTTGATGGGGTGTGTAGGTGAGGAGTCCTACAGTTTGATGGGGGAGTGTAGGTGAGGAGTCCCACAGTTTGATGGGGTGTGCAGGTGAGGAGTCCTACAGTTTGATGGGGGGTGATGGTGAGGAGTCCCACAGTTTGATGGGCTGTGTAGGTGAGGAGTCTTACAGTTTGATGGTGGAGTGTAGGTGAGGAGTCCCACAGTTTGATGGGGTGTGTAGTTGAGGAGTCCCACAGTTGGATGTGGTGTGTAGTTGAGGAGTCCCGCAGTTTGATGGGGTGTGTAGGTTAGGAGTCCCACAGTTTGATGGGGTGTGTAGGTGAGGAGTCCCACAGTTTGATGGGTGGGTGGGTGAGGAGTCCCACAGTTTGCTGGGGTGTGTAGGTGAGGAGTCCCACAGTTTGATGGAGGTGGGTGTGGGGTCCCACAGTTTGATGGGGCGTTTAGGTGAGGAGACACACAGTTTGATGGGGTGTGTAGGTGAGGAGTCCCACAGTTTGATGGGGTGTGTAGGTGAGGAGACCCACAGTTTGATGGGGTGTGTAGGTGAGGAGACCCACAGATTGATGGGGGTGTAGGTGAGGAGTCCCACAGTTTGATGTGGTGTGTAGGTGAGGAGACCCACAGTTTGATGGGGTGTGTAGGTGAGGAGTCCCAAAGTTTGAGGGGGGTGTAGGTGAGGAATCCCACAGTTTGATGGGGGGTGTAGGTGAGGAGTCCCACAGTTTGATGGGGTGGGTGTAGGAGAGGAATCCCACAGTTTGATGGGGTTGTAGGCGAGGAGTCCCACAGTTTGATGGGGTTGTAGTTGAGGAGTCCCACAGTTTGATGGTGGTGTGTAGGTGAGGAGTCCCACAGTTTGATGGGGTGTGTAGGTTAGGAGTCCCACAGTTTGATGGGGTGTGTAGGTGAGGAGTCCCACAGTTTGATGGGGTGTGTAGGTGAGGAGTCCCACAGTTTGATGGGGTGTGTAGGTGAGGAGTCCCACAGTTTGAGGGGGTGTGTAGGTGAGGAGTCCCACAGTTTGATGGGGTGTGTAGGTGAGGAGTCCCACTTTTTGATGGGGGGGGGGTGTGTGAGGAGTCCCACAGTTTGATGGGGTGTGTAGGTGAGGAATCCCACAGTTTGATGGGGGGTGTAGGTGAGCAGACCCTCAGTTTGATGGGGGGTGTAGGTGAGGAGTCCCACAGTTTGATGGGGGGTGTAGGTGAGGAGTCCCACAGTTTGATGGGGTGTGTAGGTGAGGAGTCCCACAGTTTGATGGGGGGTGTAGGTGAGGAGTCCCACAGTTTGATGGGAGGTGTAGGTGAGGAGTCCCACAGTTTGATGGGGGGTGTAGTTGAGGAGTCCCACAGTTTCATGGGGTGTGTTGGTGAGGAGTCCCACAGTTTGATGGGGTGTGTAGGTGAGGAATCCCACAGTTTGATTGGGGGGTGGGTGAGGAGTCCCACAGTTTGATGGGGGTGTGTAGGTGAGGAGTCCCACAGTTTGATGGGGGGGTTGTAGGTGAGGAGACCCACAGTTTGATGGGGGGTGGGTGAGGAGACCCTCAGTTTGATTGGGTGTGTAGGTGAGGAGTCCCACAGTTTGATGGGTGTGTGTAGGTGAGGAGTCCCACAGTTTGATGGGGTTGTAGGTCAGGAGTCCCACAGTTTGATGGGGTTGTAGTTGAGGAGTCCCACAGTTTGATGGGGTTGTAGGTGAGGAGTCCCACAGTCTGATGGGGTTGTAGGTGAGGAGTCCCACAGTTTGATGGGGGGGTAGGTGAGGATTCCCACAGTTTAATGGGGGGTAGGTGAGGAGTCCCACAGTTTGATGGGGGGGTAGGTGAGGAGTCCCACAGTTTGATGGGGTGTGGAGGTGAGGAGTCCCACAGTTTGAGGGTGTGTGTAGGTGAGGAGTCCCACAGTTTGAGGGGGTGTGTAGGTGAGGAGTCCCACATTTTGATGGGGGTGTGTAGGTGAGGAGTCCCACAGTTTGATGGGGTGTGTAGATGAGGAGTCCTACAGTTTGATGGGGGGTGTAGGTGAGGAGTCCCACAGTTTGATGGGCTGTGTAGGTGAGGAGTCTTACAGTTTGATGGGGGAGTGTAGGTGAGGAGTCCCACAGTTTGATGGGGTGTGTAGTTGTGGAGTCCCACAGTTGGATGGGGTGTGTAGTTGAGGATTCCCGCAGTTTGATGGGGTGTGTAGGTTACGAGTCCCACAGTTTGATGGGGTGTGTAGGTGAGGAGTCCCACAGATTGATGGGTGGGTGGGTGAGGAGTCCCACAGTTTGCTGGGGTGTGTAGGTGAGCAGTCCCACAGTTTGAGGGGATGTGTAGGTGACGAGTCCCACAGTTTGATGGTGGTGTGTAGGTGAGGAGTCCCACAGTTTGATGGGGTGTGGAGGTGAGGAGTCCCACAGTTTGATGGAGTGTGTAGGTGAGGAGTCCTACAGTTTGTTGGGGTGTGTAGGTGAGGAGTCCCACAGTTTGTTGGGGTGTGTAGGTGAGGAGTCCCACAGTTGGATGGGGTGTGTAGGTGAGGAGTCCTACAGTTTGTTGGGGTGTGTAGGTGAGGAGTCCCACAGTTGGATGGGGTGTGTAGGTGAGGAGTCCTACAGTTTGATGGAGTGTGTAGGTGAGGAGTCCTACAGTTTGTTGGGGTGTGTAGGTGAGGAGTCCCACAGTTTGATGGAGTGTGTAGGTGAGGAGTCCTACAGTTTGTTGGGGTGTGTAGGTGAGGAGTCCCACAGTTTGTTGGGGTGTGTAGGTGAGGAGTCCCACAGTTGGATGGGGTGTGTAGGTGAGGAGTCCCACAGTTTGATTTGTGGGTGGGTGAGGAGTCCCACAGTTTGATGGGGTGTGTAGGTGAGTAGTCCCACAGTTTGATGGGGTGTGTAGGTGAGGAGTCCCACAGTTTGATGGGGTGTGTAAGTGAGGAGTCCCACAGTTGGATGGGGTGTGTAGGTGAGGAGTCCCACAGTTTGATGGGGTTTGTAGGTGAGGAGTCCCACAGTTTGATGGGGTGTGTAGGTGAGGAGTCCCACAGTTTGATTGGGTGTGTGGGTGAGGACTCCCACAGTTTGAGGGGGTGGGGGTCGGTGAGGAGTCCCTCAGTTTGAGGGGTGGGTGGGTGAGGAGTCCCACATTTTGAATGGGTGTGTAGGTGAGGAGTCCCACAGTTTGATGGGGTGTGTAGGTGAGGAGACCCACAGTTTGATGGGGTGTGTAGGTGAGGAGTCCCACAGTTTGATGGGGTGTGTCGGTGAGGAGTCCCACAGTTTGATGGGGTGTGTAGGTGAGGAGTCCTACAGTTTTATGTGGAGTGGAGGTGAGGAGTCCCACAGTTTGATGGGGTGTGTAGGTGAGGAGTCCTACAGTTTGATGTGGAGTGGAGGTGAGGAGTCCCACAGTTTGTTGGGGTGTGTAGGTGAGGAGTCCCACAGTTGGATGGGGTGTGTAGGTGAGGAGTCCCACAGTTTGATTTGTGGGTGGGTGAGGAGTCCCACAGTTTGATGGGGTGAGTAGGTGAGTAGTCCCACAGTTTGATGGGGTGTGTAGGTGAGGAGTCCCACAGTTTGATGGGGTGTGTAAGTGAGGAGTCCCACAGTTGGATGGGGTGTGTAGGTGAGGAGTCCCACAGTTTGATGGGGTGTGTAGGTGAGGAGTCCCACAGTTTGATGGGGTGTGTAGGTGAGGAGTCCCACAGTTTGATGGGGTGTGTGGGTGAGGACTCCCACAGTTTGAGGGGGTGGGGGTCGGTGAGGAGTCCCTCAGTTTGAGGGGTGGGTGGGTGAGGAGTCCCACATTTTGAGTGGGTGTGTAGGTGAGGAGTCCCACAGTTTGATGGGGTGTGTAGGTGAGGAGACCCACAGTTTGATGGGGTGTGTAGGTGAGGAGTCCCACAGTTTGATGGGGTGTGTCGGTGAGGAGTCCCACAGTTTGATGGGGTGTGTAGGTGAGGAGTCCCTCAGTTTGATGGGGGTGGGTGATGGGTCCCACAGTTTGATGGGGCGTTTAGGTGAGGAGTCCCACAGTTTGATGGGGTGTGTACGTGAGGAGTCCCACAGTTTGATCGGGCGGGTGTGTGAGGAGTCCCACAGTTTGATGGGGTGTGTAGGTGAGGAATCCCACAGTTTGATGGGGGGTGTAGGTGAGCAGACCCTCAGTTTGATGGGGTGTGTAGGTGAGGAGTTCCACAGTTTGATGGGGGGTGTAGGTGAGGAGTCCCACAGTTTGATGGGGGGTGTAGGTGAGGAGTCCCACAGTTTGTTGGGGGGTGTAGGTGAGGAGTCCCACAGTTTTACGGGGTGTAGGTGAGGAGTCCCACAGTTTGATGGGGTGTGTAGGTGAGGAGTCCCACAGTTTGATGGGGGGTGTAATTGAGGAGTCCCACAGTTTGATGGGGGATGTAGGTGAGGAGTCCCACAGTTTGATGGCTTGTGTAGGTGAGTAGTCCCACAGTTTGATGGGGGGTGTAGGTGAGGAGTCCCACAGTTTGATGGGGGGGTGGGTGAGGAGTCCCACAGTTTGATGGGGGATGTAGGTGAGGAGTCCCACAGTTTGATGGCTTGTGTAGGTGAGGAGTCCCACAGTTTGATGGGGGGTGTAGGTGAGGAGTCCCACAGTTTGATGGGGTGTGTGAGGAGTCCCACTGTTTGATGGGGTGTGTAGGTGAGGAGTCCCACAGTTTGATGGTGGGGTGTAGGAGAGGAGTCCCACAGTTTGATGGGGGTGGGTTCGGTGTCCCACAGATTGATGGGGGGGTGGGTGAGGAGTCGCACAGTTTGATGGGGGGGTGGGTGAGGAGTCCCACAGTTTGATGGGGTGTGTTGGTGAGGAGTCCCTCAGTTTGATGGGGTGTGTAGGTGAGGAGTCCCACAGTTTGATGGGAGGGGTATAGGTGAGGAGTCCCACAGTTTGATGGGGTGTGTGGGTGAGGAGTCCCACAGTTTGATGGGGGTGTGTAGGCGAGGAGTCCCACAGTTTGATGGGGTGTGTAGGTGAGGAGTCCCACAGTTTGATGGGGGTGTTGGTGAGGAGTCCCACAGTTTGATGGGGGTGTGTAGGTGAGGAGTCCCACAGTTTGATGGGGGGGTTGTAGGTGAGGAGTCCCACAGTTTGATGGGGGGTGGGTGAGGAGACCCACAGTTTGATTGCGTGTGTAGGTGAGGAGTCCCACAGTTTGATGGGGTTGTAGGTCAGTAGTCCCACAGTTTGATGGAGTTGTATTTGAGGAGTCCCACAGTTTGATGGGGTTGTAGGTGAGGAGTCCCACAGTCTGATGGGATTGTAGGTGAGGAGTCCCACAGTTTGATGGGGGGGTAGGTGAGGATTCCGACAGTTTGATGGGGGGGTAGGTGAGGAGTCCCACAGTTTGATGGGGGGTGTAGGTGAGGAGTCGCACATTTTGATGGGGTGTGGAGGTGAGGAGTCCCACAGTTTGAGGGGGTGTGTAGGTGAGGAGTCCCACAGTTTGGTGGGGGGTGTAGGTGAGGAGTCCCACAGTTTGATGGGGGGGTGTGTGAGGAGTCCCACTGTTTGATGGGGTGTGTAGGTGAGGAGTCCCACAGTTTGATGGTGGGGTGTAGGAGAGGAGTCCCACAGTTTGATGGGGGGTGGGTTCGGTGTCCCACAGATTGATGGGGGGGTGGGTGAGGAGTCGCACAGTTTGATGGGGGGGTGGGTGAGGAGTCCCACAGTTTGATGGGGTGTGTTGGTGAGGAGTCCCTCAGTTTGATGGGGTGTGTAGGTGAGGAGTCCCACAGTTTGATGGGAGGGGTATAGGTGAGGAGTCCCACAGTTTGATGGGGTGTGTGGGTGAGGAGTCCCACAGTTTGATGGGGGTGTGTAGGCGAGGAGTCCCACAGTTTGATGGGGAGCGTAGGTGTGGAGTCCCACAATTTGATGGGGTGTCTACGTGAGGAGTCCCACAGTTTGATCGATGTGTAGGTGAGGAGTCCCACAGTTTGATGTGGTGTGTAGGTGAGGAGTCCCACAGTTTGATGGGGTGTGTAGGTGGAGTCCCACAGTTTGATGGGGTGTGTAGGTGAGGATTCCCACAGTTTGCTGGGGTGTGTAGGTGAGGAGTCCCACAGTTTGATGTGGAGCGTAGGTGTTGAGTCCCACAATTTGATGGGGTGTGTAGGTGATGAGTCCCACAGTTTGAGGGGTTGTGTAGGTGAGGAGTCCCACAGTTTGATGTGGGTGAGGGTAGGTGAGGAGACCCACAGTTTGAGGGGGTGTGTAGGTGAGGAGACCCACAGTTTGAGGGGGTGTGTAGGTGAGGAGACCAACAGTCTGATAGGGTTGTAGGTGAGGAGTCCCACTGTTTGAGGGGGTGTGTAGGTGAGGAGTACCACAGTTTGAGGAGTTGTGTAGGTGAGGAGACCCACAGTTTGAGGGGGTGTGTAGGTGAGGAGTCCCACAGTTTGAGGGGGTGTGTAGGTGAGGAGTCCCACAGGTTGAGGGGGTGTGTAGCTGAGGAGACCCACAGTTTGAGGGGGTGTGTAGGTGAGGAGACCCACAGTTTGATGGGGTTGTAGGTGAGGAGTCCCACAGTTTGATGGGTGTGTAGGTGAAGAGTCCCACAGTTTGATTGGGGAGGTGTAGGTGAGGAGTCCCACAGTTTGATGGGGGTGTGTAGGTGATGAGTCCCACAGTTTGATGGGGGAGGTGTACGTGAGGAGTCCCACAGTTTCATGGGGGTGTGTAGGTGAAGAGTCCCACAGTTTGATGGGGGAGGTGTACGTGAGGAGTCCCACAGTTTGATGGGGGGTGTAGGTGAGGAGTCCCACAGTTTGATGGGGGGGGTGGGTGAGGAGTCCCACAGTTTGATGGGGTGTGTAGGTGAGGAGTCCCACAGTTTGATGGGGTTGTAGGTGAGGAGTCCCACAGTTTGATGGGGTGTGTAGGTGAAGAGTCCCACAGTTTGATGGGGGGTGTAGGTGAGGAGTGCCACAGTTTGATGGGGGGGTGGGTGTGGAGTCCCACAGTTTGATGGGGTGTGTAGGTGAGGAGTCCCACAGTTTGATGGGGTTGTAGGTGAGGAGTCCCACAGTTTGATGGGGTGTGTAGGTGATGAGTCCCACAGTTTGATGGGGGAGGTGTAGGTGAGAAGTCCCACAGTGTGATGGGGTGTGTAGGTGAGGAGTCCCACAGTTTGATGGGGGTTGGGTGAGGAGTCCCACAGTTTGATGGGGTGTGTAGGTGAGGAGTCCCACAGTTTGATGGGGTTATAGGTGAGGAGTCCCACAGTTTGATGGGGTGTGTAGGTGATGAGTCCCACAGTTTGATGGGGGAGGTGTAGGTGAGGAGTCCCACAGTGTGATGGGGTGTGTAGGTGAGGAGTCCCACAGTTTGGTGGGGGTTGGGTGAGGAGTCCCACAGTTTGATGGGGGGGTAGGTGAGGAGTCCCACAGTTTAATGGGTGTGTGTAGGTGAAGATTCCCACAGTTTGATGGGGGTGGTGTAGGTGAGGAGTCCCACAGTTTGATGGGGTGTGTAGGTGAGGAGTCCCACAGTTTGATGGGGTATGTAGGTGAGGAGTCCCACAGTTTGATGGGGGGGTAGGTGAGGAGTCCCACAGTTTGATGGGTGTGTGTAGGTGAATATTCCCACAGTTTGATGGTGGGGGTGTAGGTGAGGAGTCCCACAGTTTGATGGGGTGTGTAGGTGAGGAGTCCCACAGTTTGATGTGGGGGGTGTAGGTGAGGAGTCCTACAGTTTGATGGGGTGTGTTGGTGTGTAGTCCCACAGTTTGATGGGGGTTGTAGGTGAGGAGTCCCACAGTTTGATGGGGTGTGTAGGTGAGCAGTCCCACAGTTTGATGGGGTGTGTAGGTGAGGAGTCCGACGGTTTGATGGGGGTGTGTAGGTGAGGAGTCCCACAGTTTGATGGGGGGGTGGGTGAGGAGTCCCACAGTTTGATGGGGTGTGTGGGTGAGGAGTCCCACAGTTTGATGGGGTATGTAGGTGAGCAGTCCCACAGTTTGATGGGGTGTGTAGGTGAGGAGTCCCACAGTTTGATGGGGAGTGTAGGTGAGGAGTCCCACAGTTTGATGGGGGGTGTAGGTGAGGAGACCCACAGTTTGATGTGGTGGGGGTGGGTGAGGAGTCCCACAGTTTGATGGGGTTGTAGGTGAGGAGTCCCACAGTTTGATGGGGTGTCTAGGTGAGGAGTCCCACAGTTTGATGGGGTGTGTAGGTGAGGAGTCCCACAGTTTAATGGGGGGTGTAGGTGAGGACTCCCACAGTTTGATGGGGTGTGTAGGCGAGCAGTCCCACAGTTTGAAGGGGAGGTGGGTGAGGAGTCCCACAGTTTGATGGGGTGTGTCGGTGAGGAGTCGCGCAGTTTGATGGGGTGTGTATGTGATGAGTCCCACAGTTTGATGAGGGTTGTAGGTGAGGAGTCCCACAGTTTTATGGGGTGTGTAGGTGAGGAGTCCCACAGTTTGATGGCGGTTTGTAGATGAGGAGTCCCACAGTTTGATGGGGTGTGTAGGTGAGGAGTCCCACAGTTTGATGGGGGTTGTAGGTGAGGAGTCCCACAGTTTGATGGGGTGGGGGTGGTTGAGGAGTCCCACAGTTTGATGTGGGTGTGTAGGTGAGGACTCCCACAGTTTGATGTGGTGTGTAGGTGAGGAGTCCCATGGTTTGATGGGGGTTGTAGGTGAGGAGTCCCACAGTTTGATGGTGGGTGGGTTCGGAGTCCCACAGTTTGATGGGGGGGTGGGTGAGTAGTCCCACATTTTAATGGGGGGGTGGGTGAGGAGTCCCACAGTTTGATGGGGTGTGTTGGTGAGGAGTCCCTCAGTTTGATGGGGTGTGTAGGTGAGGTGTCCCACAGTTTGATGGGAGGGGTATAGGTGAGGAGTCCCACAGTTTGATGGGGTATGTGGGTGAGGAGTCCCACAGTTTGATGGGGGTGTGTAGGTGAGGATTCCCACAGTTTGATGGGGTGTGTAGGTGAGGAGTCCCACAGTTTGATGGGGGGGTGGGTGAGGAGTCCCACAGTTTGATGGGGGTGTGTAGGTGAGGAGTCCCACAGTTTGATGGGGGTGTGTAGGTGAGGAGTCCCACTGTTTGATGGGGGGGTTGTAGGTGAGTAGTCCCACAGTTTGATGGGGGGTGGGTG
This sequence comes from Cetorhinus maximus, assembly GCF_964194155.1. Classification (NCBI taxonomy): domain Eukaryota; kingdom Metazoa; phylum Chordata; class Chondrichthyes; order Lamniformes; family Cetorhinidae; genus Cetorhinus; species Cetorhinus maximus. The sequence continues at coordinate 70,964 of NW_027597260.1, forward strand.
AGGAGACCCACAGTTTGATTGGGTGTGTAGGTGAGGAGTCCCACAGTTTGATGGGGTGTGTAGGTCAGGAGTCCCACAGTTTGATGGGGTTCTAGGTGAGGGGTCCCACAGTTTGATGGGGGGGTAGGTGAGGATTCCCACAGTCTGATGGGGTTGTAGGTGAGGAGTCCCACAGTTTGATGGAGGGGTAGGTGAGGATTCCCACAGTTTGATGGGGGGGTAGGTGAGGAGTCCCACAGTTTGATGGGGGGGTAGGTGAGGAGTCCCACAGTTTGATGGGGTGTGGAGGTGAGGAGTCCCACAGTTTGAGGGGGTGTGTAGGTGAGGAGTCCCACAGTTTGAGGGGGTGTGTAGGTGAGGAGTCCCACAGTTTGATGGGGGTGTGTAGGTGAGGAGTCCCACAGTTTGATGGGGTGTGTAGGTGAGGAGTACTACAGTTTGATGGGGGAGTGTAGGTGAGGAGTCCCACAGTTTGATGGGGTGTGCAGGTGAGGAGTCCTACAGTTTGATGGGGGGTGTAGGTGAGGAGTCCCACAGTTTGATGGGCTGTGTAGGTGAGGAGTCTTACAGTTTGATGGGGGGTGTAGGTGAGGAGTCCCACAGTTTGATTGGGTTGTAGGCGAGGAGTCCCACAGTTTGATGGGGTTGTAGTTGAGGAGTCCCTCAGTTTGATGGGTGGGTGTAGGTGAGGAGTCCCACAGTTTGATGGGGTGTGTAGGTGAGGAGTCCCACATTTTGATGGGGGGGGGTGTGTGAGGAGTCCCACAGTTTGATGGGGTGTGTAGGTGAGGAATCCCACAGTTTGATGGGGGGTGTAGGTGAGCAGACCCTCAGTTTGATGGGGTGTGTAGGTGAGGAGTCCCACAGTTTGATGGGGGGTGTAGGTGAGGAGTCCCACAGTTTGATGGGGGGTGTAGGTGAGGAGCCCCACAGTTTGATGTGGGGTGTAGGTGAGGAGTCCCACAGTTTGACGGGGTGTAGGTGAGGAGTCCCACAGTTTGATGTGGGTGAGGGTAGGTGAGGAGACCCACAGTTTGAGGGGGTGTGTAGGTGAGGAGACCCACAGTTTGAGGGGGTGTGTAGGTGAGGAGACCCACAGTCTGATAGGGTTGTAGGTGAGGAGTCCCACTGTTTGAGGGGGTGTGTAGGTGAGGAGTACCACAGTTTGAGGAGTTGTGTAGGTGAGGAGACCCACAGTTTGAGGGGGTGTGTAGGTGATGTGTCCCACAGTTTGATGGGGTGTGTAGGTGAGGAGTCCCACAGTTTGAGGGGGTGTGTAGGTGAGGAGTCCCACAGTTTGAGGGGGTGTGTAGCTGGGGAGACCCACAGTTTGAGGGGGTGTGTAGGTGAGGAGACCCACAGTTTGATGGGGTTGTAGGTGAGGAGTCCCACAGTTTGATGGGTGTGTAGGTGAAGAGTCCCACAGTTTGATTGGGGAGGTGTAGGTGAGGAGTCCCACAGTTTGATGGGGGTGTGTAGGTGATGAGTCCCGCAGTTTGATGGGGGAGGTGTACGTGAGGAGTCCCACAGTTTGATGGGGGTGTGTAGGTGAAGAGTCCCACAGTTTGATGGGGGAGGTGTACGTGAGGAGTCCCACAGTTTGATGGGGGGTGTAGGTGAGGAGTCCCACAGTTTGATGGGGGTGGTGGGTGAGGAGTCCCACAGTTTGATGGGGTGTGTAGGTGAGGAGTCCCACAGTTTGATGGGGTTGTAGGTGAGGAGTCCCACAGTTTGATGGGGTGTGTAGGTGAAGAGTCCCACAGTTTGATGGGGGGTGTAGGTGAGGAGTCCCACAGTTTGATGGGGGGGTGGGTGTGGAGTCCCACAGTTTGATGGGGTGTGTAGGTGAGGAGTCCCACAGTTTGATGGGGTTGTAGGTGAGGAGTCCCACAGTTTGATGGGGTGTGTAGGTGATGAGTCCCACAGTTTGATGGGGGAGGTGTAGGTGAGAAGTCCCACAGTGTGATGGGGTGTGTAGGTGAGGAGTCCCACAGTTTGATGGGGGTTGGGTGAGGAGTCCCACAGTTTGATGGGGTGTGTAGGTGAGGAGTCCCACAGTTTGATGGGGTTGTAGGTGAGGAGTCCCACAGTTTGATGGGGTGTGTAGGTGATGAGTCCCACAGTTTGATGGGGTGTGTAGGTGAGGAGTCCCACAGTTTGATGGGGGTTGGGTGAGGAGTCCCACAGTTTGATGGGGGGGTAGGTGAGGAGTCCCACAGTTTGATAGGTGTGTGTAGGTGAAGATTCCCACAGTTTGATGGGGGTGGTGTAGGTGAGGAATCCCACAGTTTGATGGGGTGTGTAGGTGAGGAGTCCCACAGTTTGATGGGGTATGTAGGTGAGGAGTCCCACAGTTTGATGGGGGGGTAGGTGAGGAGTCCCACAGTTTGATGGGTGTGTGTAGGTGAATATTCCCACAGTTTGATGGTGGGGGTGTAGGTGAGGAGTCCCACAGTTTGATGGGGTGTGTAGGTGAGGAGTCCCACAGTTTGATGTGGGGGGTGTAGGTGAGGAGTCCTACAGTTTGATGGGGTGTGTTGGTGTGTAGTCCCACAGTTTGATGGGGGTTGTAGGTGAGGAGTCCCACAGTTTGATGGGGTGTGTAGGTGAGCAGTCCCACAGTTTGATGGGGTGTGTAGGTGAGGAGTCCGACGGTTTGATGGGGGTGTGTAGGTGAGGAGTCCCACAGTTTGATGGGGGGGTGGGTGAGGAGTCCCACAGTTTGATGGGGTGTGTGGGTGAGGAGTCCCACAGTTTGATGGGGTATGTAGGTGAGCAGTCCCACAGTTTGATGGGGTGTGTAGGTGAGGAGTCCCACAGTTTGATGGGGAGTGTAGGTGAGGAGTCCCACAGTTTGATGGGGGGTGTAGGTGAGGAGACCCACAGTTTGATGGGGTCGAGGTGTCTGAGGAGTCCCACAGTTTGATGGGGTGTCTAGGTGAGGAGTCCCACAGTTTGATGGGGTGTGTAGGTGAGGAGTCCCACAGTTTAATGGGGGGTGTATTTGAGGACTCCCACAGTTTGATGGGGTGTGTAGGCGAGCAGTCCCACAGTTTAAAGGGGAGGTGGGTGAGGAGTCCCACAGTTTGATGGGGTGTGTCGGTGAGGAGTCGCGCAGTTTGATGGGGTGTGTATGTGATGAGTCCCACAGTTTGATGGGTGTTGTAGGTGAGGAGTCCCACAGTTTTATGGGGTGTGTAGGTGAGGAGTCCCACAGTTTGATGGCGGTTTGTAGGTGAGGAGTCCCACAGTTTGATGGGGTGTGTAGGTGAGGAGTCCCACAGTTTGATGGGGGTTGTAGGTGAGGAGTCCCACAGTTTGATGGGGTGGGGGTGGTTGAGGAGTCCCACAGTTTGATGGGGGTGTGTAGGTGAGGAGTCCCACAGTTTGATGTGGTGTGTAGGTGAGGAGTCCCATCGTTTGATGGGGGTTGTAGGTGAGGAGTCCCACAGTTTGATGGTGGGTGGGTTCGGAGTCCCACAGTTTGATGGGCGGGTGGGTGAGGAGTCCCACATTTTAATGGGGGGGTGGGTGAGGAGTCCCACAGTTTGATGGGGTGTGTTGGTGAGGAGTCCCTCAGTTTGATGGGGTGTGTAGGTGAGGAGTCCCACAGTTTGATGGTGGGTGGGTTCGGAATCCCACAGTTTGATGGGGGGGGTGAGTGAGGAGTCCCACATTTTAATGGGGGGGTGGGTGAGGAGTCCCACAGTTTGAGGGGTTGTGTAGGTGAGGAGTCCCACAGTTTGATGGGAGGGGTATAGGTGAGGAGTCCCACAGTTTGATGGGGTATGTGGGTGAGGAGTCCCACAGTTTGATGGGGGTGTGTAGGTGAGGAGTCCCACAGTTTGATGGGGTGTGTAGTTGAGGAGTCACACAGTTTGATGGGGGGGTGGGTGAGGAGTCCCACAGTTTGATGGGGGTGTGTAGGTGAGGAGTCCCACAGTTTGATGGGGGTGTGTAGATGAGGAGTCCCACTGTTTGATGGGGGGGTTGTAGGTGAGGAGTCCCACAGTTTGATGGGGGGTGGGTGAGGAGACCCACAGTTTGATTGGGTGTGTAGGTGAGGAGTCCCACAGTTTGATGGGGTGTGTAGGTCAGGAGTCCCACAGTTTGATGCGGTTGTAGGTGAGGAGTCCCACAGTTTGATGGGGGGGTAGTTGAGGATTCCCACAGTCTGATGGGGTTGTAGGTGAGGAGTCCCACAGTTTGATGGGGGGGTAGGTGAGGATTCCCACAGTTTGATGGGGGGGTAGGTGAGGAGTCCCACAGTTTGATGGGGGGGTAGGTGAGGAGTCCCACAGTTTGATGGGGTGTGGAGGTGAGGAGTCCCACAGTTTGATGGGGTGTGTAGGTGAGGAGTCCTACAGTTTGATGGGGGGTGTAGGTGAGGAGTCCCACAGTTTGATGGGGTGTGTAGGTGAGGAGTCCTACAGTTTGATGGGGGGTGTAGGTGAGGAGTCCCACAGTTTGATGGGCTGTGTAGGTGAGGAGTCCCACAGTTTGATGGGGGTGTGTAGGTGAGGAGTCCCACAGTTTGATGGGGTGTGTAGGTGAGGAGTCCTACAGTTTGATGGGGGGTGTAGGTGAGGAGTCCCACAGTTTGATGGGCTGTGTAGGTGAGGAGTCTTACAGTTTGATGGGGGAGTGTAGGTGAGGAGTCCCACAGTTTGATTGGGTTGTAGGTGAGGATTCCCACAGTTTGATGGGGTTGTAGTTGAGGAGTCCCTCAGTTTGATGGGTGGGTGTAGGTGAGGAGTCCCACAGTTTGATGGGGTGTGTAGGTGAGGAGTCCCACAGTTTGATGGGGGGGGTTGTGTGAGGAGTCCCACAGTTTGATGGGGTGTGTAGGTGAGGAATCCCACAGTTTGATGGGGGGTGTAGGTGAGCAGACCCTCAGTTTGATGGGGTGTGTAGGTGAGGAGTCCCACAGTTTGATGGGGGATGTAGGTGAGGAGTCCCACAGTTTGATGGGGGGTGTAGGTGAGGAGCCCCACAGTTTGATGTGGGGTGTAGGTGAGGAGTCCCACAGTTTGACGGGGTGTAGGTGAGGAGTCCCACAGTTTGATGGGGTGTGTAGGTGAGGAGTCCCACAGTTTGATGGGGGGTGTAATTGAGGAGTCCCACAGTTTGATGGGGGATGTAGGTGAGGAGTCCCACAGTTTGATGGCTTGTGTAGGTGTGGAGTCCCACAGTTTGATGGGGGGTGTAGGTGAGGAGGCCGACAGTTTGATGGTGGGGTGGGTGAGGAGTCCCACAGTTTGATGGGGGATGTAGGTGAGGAGTCCCACAGTTTGATGGCTTGTGTAGGTGAGGAGTCCCACAGTTTGATGGGGGGTGTAGGTGAGGAGTCCCACAGTTTGATGGGGGGGTGGGTGAGGAGTCCCACAGTTTGATGGGGTGTGTAGGTGAGGAGTCCCACAATTTGATGGGGGGGTGTAGGTGAGGAGTCCCACAGTTTGATGGGGGGTGGTTTCGGAGTCCCACAGATTGATGGGGGGGTTGGTGAGTAGTCGCACAGTTTGATGGGGGGGTGGGTGAGGAGTCCCACAGTTTGATGGGGTGTGTTGGTGAGGAGTCCCTCAGTTTGATGGGGTGTGTAGGTGAGGAGTCCCACAGTTTGATGGGAGGGGTATAGGTGAGGAGTCCCACAGTTTGATGGGGTGTGTGGGTGAGGAGTCCCACAGTTTGATGGGGGTGTGTAGTTGAGGAGTCCCACAGTTTGATGGGGTGTGTAGGTGAGGAGTCCCACAGTTTGATGGGGGTGTGGGTGAGGAGTCCCACAGTTTGATGGGGGTGTGTAGGTGAGGAGTCCCACAGTTTGATGGGGGGGTTGTAGGTGAGGAGTCCCACAGTTTGATGGGGGCTGGGTGAGGAGACCCACAGTTTGATTGGGTGTGTAGGTGAGGAGTCCCACAGTTTGATGGGGTTGTAGTTGAGGAGTCCCACAGTTTGATGGGGTTGTAGGTGAGGAGTCCCACAGTCTGATTGGGTTGTAGGTGAGGAGGCCCACAGTTTGATGGGGGGGTAGGTGAGGATTCCCACAGTTTGATGGGGGGGTAGGTGACGAGTCCCACAGTTTGTTGGGGGGGTAGGTGAGGAGTCCCACAGTTTGATGGGGTGTGGAGGTGAGGAGTCCCACAGTTTGAGGGGGTGTGTAGGTGAGGAGTCCCACAGTTTGATGGGGTGTCTAGGTGAGGAGTCCTACAGTTTGATGGGGGAGTGTAGGTGAGGAGTCCCACAGTTTGATGGGGTGTGCAGGTGAGGAGTCCTACAATTTGATGGGGTGTGTAGGTGAGGAGTCCCACAGTTTGATCGGCTGTGTAGGTGAGGAGTCTTACAGTTTGATGGGGGATTGTAGGTGAGGAGTCCCACAGTTTGATGGGGTGTGTAGTTGAGGAGTCCCACAGTTGGATGGGGTGTGTAGTTGAGGAGTCCCACAGTTTGATGGGGTGTGTAGGTTAGGAGTCCCACAGTTTGATGGGGTGTGTAGGTGAGGAGTCCCACAGTTTGATGGGTGGGTGGGTGAGGAGTCCCACAGTTTGATGGGGTGTGTAGGTGAGGAGTCCCACAGTTTGACGGGGTGTGTAGGTGAGGAGTCCCACAGTTTGATGGGGGTGTGTAGGTGAGGAGTCCCACAGTTTGATGGGGTGTGTAGGTGAGGAGTTTTACAGTTTATGTGGAGTGGAGGTGAGGAGTCCCACAGTTTGATGGGGTGTGTAGGTGAGGAGTCCTACAGTTTGACGTGGAGTGGAGGTGAGGAGTCCCACATTTTGATGGGGTGTGTAGGTGAGGAGTCCCACAGTTGGATGCGATGTGTAGGTGAGGAGTCCCACATTTTGATGGGGTGTGTAGGTGAGGAGTCCCACAGTTGGATGCGATGTGTAGGTGAGGAGTCCCACAGTTTGATGGGGTTGTAGGTGAGGAGTCCCACAGTCCGATGGGGTTGTAGGTGATGACTCTCATAGTTTGATGGGGTGTGTAGGTGAGGAGTCCCACAGTTTGATGGAGTGTGTAGTTGAGGAGTCCCACAGTTTGATGGAGTGTGTAGGTGAGGAGTCCCTCAGTTTGATGGCGTGTGTAGTTGAGGAGTCCCACAGTTTGATGGGGTGTGTAGGTGAGGAGTCCCACAGTTTGATTGGGTGTGTAGGTGAGGACTCTCATAGTTTGATGGGGTGTGTAGGTGAGGAGTCCCACAGTTTGATGGGGTGTGTAGGTGAGGAGTCCCACAGTTTGATGGGTTCTGTAGGTGAGGATTCCCACAGTTTGATGGGGTGTGTAGGTGAGGAGTCCCACAATTTGATGGGGTGTGTACGTGAGGAGTCCCACAGTTTGATCGGGGTGTAGGTGAGGAGTCCCACAGTTTGATGTGGTGTGTAGGTGAGGAGTCCCACAGTTTGATGGGGTGTGTAGGTGAGGATTCCCACAGTTTCCTGGGGTGTGTAGGTGAGGAGTCCCACAGTTTGATGTGGAGCGTAGGTGTGGAGTCCCACAATTTGAGGGGGTGTGTAGGTGAAGAGTCCCACAGTTTGAGGGGTTGTGTAGGTGAGGAGTCCCACAGTTTGGTGTGGGTGAGGGTAGGTGAGGAGACCCACAGTTTGAGGGGCTGTGTAGGTGAGGAGACCCACAGTTTGAGGGGGTGTGTAGGTGAGGAGACCCACAGTCTGATAGGGTTGTAGGTGAGGAGTCCCACTGTTTGAGGGGGTGTGTAGGTGTGGAGTCCCACAGTTTGAGGAGTTGTGTAGGTGAGGAGACCCACAGTTTGAGGGGGTGTGTAGGTGATGTGTCCCACAGTTTGATGGGGTGTGTAGGTGAGGAGTCCCACAGTTTGAGGGGGTGTGTAGGTGAGGAGTCCCACAGTTTGAGGGGGTGTGTAGCTGTGGAGACCCACAGTTTGAGGGGGTGTGTCGGTGAGGAGACCCACAGTTTGATGGGGTTGTAGGTGAGGAGTCCCACAGTTTGATGGGGTGTGTAGGTGAAGAGTCCCACAGTTTGATGGGGGAGGTGTAGGTGAGGAGTCCCACAGTTTGATGAGGGTGTGTAGATGATGAGTCCCACAGTTTGATGGGGGAGGTGTACGTGAGGAGTCCCACAGTTTGATGGGGGTGTGTAGGTGAAGAGTCCCACATTTTGATGGGGGAGGTGTATGTGAGGAGTCCCACAGTTTGATGGGGGGTGTAGGTGAGGAGTCCCACAGTTTGATGGGGTGTGTAGGTGAGGAGTCCCACAGTTTGATGGGGTGTGTAGGTGAGGAGTCCCACAGTTTGATGGGGTTGTAGGTGAGGAGTCCCACAGTTTGATGGGGTCTGTAGGTGAAGAGTCCCACTGTTTGATGGGGGGTGTAGGTGAGGAGTCCCACAGTTTGATGGGGGGGTGTGTGTGGAGTCCCACAGTTTGATGGGGTGTGTAGGTGAGGAGTCCCACAGTTTGATGGGGTTGTAGGTGAGGAGTCCCACAGTTTGATGGGGTGTGTAGGTGATGAGTCCCACAGTTTGATGGGGGAGGTGTAGGTGAGGAGTCCCACAGTGTGATGGGGTGTGTAGGTGAGGAGTCCCACAGTTTGATGGGGTGTGTAGGTGAGGAGTCCCACAGTTTGATGGGGTGTGTAGGTGAGGAGTCCCACAGTTTGATGGGGTTGTAGGTGAGGAGTCCCACAGTTTGATGGGGTGTGTAGGTGATGAGTCCCACAGTTTGATGGGGGAGGTGTAGGTGAGGAGTCCCACAGTGTGATGGGGTGTGTAGGTGAGGAGTCCCACAGTTTGATGGGGGTTGGGTGAGGAGTCCCACAGTTTGATGGGGGGGTAGGTGAGGAGTCCCACAGTTTGATGGGTGTGTGTAGGTGAAGATTCCCACAGTTTGATGGGGGTGGTGTAGGTGAGGAGTCCCACAGTTTGATGGGGTGTGTAGGTGAGGAGTCCCACAGTTTGATGGGGTATGTAGGTGAGGAGTCCCACAGTTTGATGGGGGGGTAGGTGAGGAGTCCCACAGTTTGATGGGTGTGTGTAGGTGAAGATTCCCACAGTTTGATGGGGGGGGGTGTAGGTGAGGAGTCCCACAGTTTGATGGGGTGTGTAGGTGAGGAGTCCCACAGTTTGATGTGGGGGGTGTAGGTGAGGAGTCCTACAGTTTGATGGGGTGTGTTGGTGTGTAGTCCCACAGTTTGATGGGGGTTGTAGGTGAGGAGTCCCACAGTTTGATGGGGTGTGTACTTGAGGAGTCCCACAGTTTGATGGGGTGTGTAGGTGAGGAGTCCCACGGTTTGATCGGGGTGTGTAGGTGAGGAGTCCCACAGTTTGATGGGGGGGTGGGTGAGGAGTCCCACAGTTTGATGGGGTGTGTGGGTGAGGAGTCCCACATTTTGATGGGGTATGTAGGTGAGCAGTCCCACAGTTTGATGGGGTGTGTAGGTGAGGAGTCCCACAGTTTGATGGGGAGTGTAGGTGAGGAGTCCCACTGTTTGATGGGGGGTGTAGGTGAGGAGACCCACAGTTTGATGTGGTGGGGGTGGGTGAGGAATCCCACAGTTTGATGGGGTTGTAGGTGAGGAGTCCCACAGTTTGATGGGGTGTCTAGGTGAGGAGTCCCACAGTTTGATGGGGTGTGTAGGTGAGGAGTCCCACAGTTTAATGGGGGGTGTAGGTGAGGACTCCCACAGTTTAATGGGGTGTGTAGGCGAGGAGTCCCACAGTTTGAAGGGGAGGTGGGTGAGGAGTCCCACAGTTTGATTGGGTGTGTAGGTGAGGAGTCGCGCAGTTTGATGGGGTGTTTAGCTGATGAGTCCCACAGTTTGATGGGGGTTGTAGGTGAGGAGTCCCACAGTTTTATGGGGTGTGTAGGTGAGGAGTCCCACAGTTTGATGGCGGTTTGTAGGTGAGGAGTCCCACAGTTTGATGGGATGTGTAGGTGAGGAGTCCCACAGTTTGATGGGGGTTGTAGGTGAGGAGTCCCACAGTTTGATGGGGTGGGGGTGGGTGAGGAGTCCCACAGTTTGATGGGGGTGTGTAGGTGAGGAGTCCCACAGTTTGATGTGGTGTGTAGTTGAGGAGTCCCATGGTTTGATGGGGGTTGTACGTGAGGAGTCCCACAGTTTGATGGTGGGTGGGTTCGGAGTCCCACAGTTTGATGCGGGGGTGGGTGAGGAGTCCCACATTTTAATGGGTGGGTGGGTGAAGTGTCCCACAGTTTGATGGGGTGTGTTGGTGAGGAGTCCCTCAGTTTGATGGGGTGTGTAGGTGTGGAGTCCCACAGTTTGATGGGAGGGGTATAGGTGAGGAGTCCCACAGTTTGATGGGGTATGTGGGTGAGGAGTCCCACAGTTTGATGGGGGTGTGTAGGTGAGGAGTCCCTCAATTTGATGGGGTGTGTAGGTGAGGAGTCCCACAGTTTGATGGGGGGGTGGGTGAGGAGTCCCACAGTTTGATGGGGGTGTGTAGGTGAGGAGTACCACAGTTTGATGGGGGTGTGTAGGTGAGGAGTCCCACTGTTTGATGGGGGGGTTGTAGGTGAGAAGTCCCACAGTTTGATGGGGGGTGGGTGAGGAGACCCACAGTTTGATTGGGTGTGTAGGTGAGGAGTCCCACAGTTTGATGGGGTGTGTCGGTCAGGAGTCCCACAGTTTGATGGGGTTGTAGGTGAGGAGTCCCACAGTTTGATGGGGGGGTAGGTGAGGATTCCCACAGTCTGATGGGGTTGTAGGTGAGGAGTCCCACAGTTTGATGGGGGGGTAGGTGAGGATTCCCACAGTTTGATGGGGGGGTAGGTGAGGAGTCCCACAGTTTGATGGGGGGGTAGGTGAGGAGTCCCACAGTTTGATGGGGTGTGGAGGTGAGGAGTCCCACAGTTTGAGGGGGTGTGTAGGTGAGGAGTCCCACAGTTTGAGGAGGTGTGTAGGTGAGGAGTCCCACAGTTTGATGGGGGTGTATAGGTGAGGAGTCCCACAGTTTGATGGGGTGTGTAGGTGAGGAGTCCCACAGTTTGATGGGGTGTGCAGGTGAGGAGTCCTACAGTTTGATGGGGGGTGTAGGTGAGGAGTCCCACAGTTTGATGGGCTGTGTAGGTGAGGAGTCTTACAGTTTGATGGGGGAGTGTAGGTGAGGAGACCCACAGTTTGATGGGGTGTGTAGTTGAGGAGTCCCACAGTTTGATGGGGTGTGTAGGTGAGGAGTCCCACAGTTTGATGGGTGGGTGGGTGAGGAGTCCCACAGTTTGATGGGGTGTGTAGGTGAGGAGTCCCACAGTTTGATGGGGGTGTGTAGGTGAGGAGTCCCACAGTTTGAGGGGGTGTGCAGGTGAGGAGTCCCACACTTTGATGGGGGTGTGTAGGTGAGGAGTCCCACAGTTTGATGGGGGGTGGGTGAGGAGTCCCACAGTTTGATGGGGTGTGTAGGTGAGGAGACCCACAGTTTGATGGGGTGTGTAGGTGAGGAGTCCTACAGTTTTATGTGGAGTGGAGGTGAGGAGTCCCACAGTTTGATGGGGTGTGTCGGTGAGGAGTCCCACAGTTTGATGGGGTGTGTAGGTGAGGAGTCCCACAGTTTGATGGGGGTGGGTGAGGGGTCCCACAGTTTGATGGGGGGTGCAGGTGAGGAGACCCACAGTTTGATGGGGTGTGTAGGTGAGGAGTCCCACAGTTTGATGGGGTGTGTAGGTGAGTAGTTCCACAGTTTCATGGGGTGTGTAGGTGAGGAGACCCACAGTTTGATGGGGGTGTAGGTGAGGAGACCCACAGTTTGATGGGGTGTGTAGGTGAGGAGACCCACAGTTTGATGGGGCGTGTAGGTGAGGAGTCCCACAGTTTGAGGGGGGTGTAGGTGAGGAATCCCACATTTTGATGGGGGGTGTAGGTGAGGAATCCCACAGTTTGATGGGGTGGGTGTAGGAGAGGAATCCCACAGTTTGATGGGGTTGTAGGCGAGGAGTCCCACAGTTTGATGGGGTTGTAGTTGAGGAGTCCCACAGTTTGATGGGTGGGTGTAGGTGAGGAGTCCCACAGTTTGATGGGGTGTGTTGGTGAGGAGTCCCTCAGTTTGATGGGGTGTGTAGGTGAGGAGTCCCACAGTTTGATGGGAGGGGTATAGGTGAGGAGTCCCACAGTTTGATGGGGTGTGTAGGTGAGGAATCCCACAGTTTGATGGGGTGTGTAGGTGAGCAGACCCTCAGTTTGATGGGGTGTGTAGGTGAGGAGTCCCACAGTTTGATGGGGTGGGTGTAGGAGAGGAATCCCACAGTTTGATGGGGTTGTAGTTGAGGAGTCCCACAGTTTGATGGGTGGGTGTAGTTGAGGAGTCCCACAGTTTGATGGGTGGGTGTAGGTGAGGAGTCCCACAGTTTGATGGGGTGTGTAGGTGAGGAGTCCCACAGTTTGATGGGGGGGTGTAGGTGAGGAGTCCCACAGTTTGATGGGGTGTGTAGGTGAGGAGTCCCACAGTTTGATGGGGTGTGTGGGTGAGTAGTCCCACAGTTTGATGGGGTGTGTAGGTGATGAGTCCCACAGTTTGATGGGGTGTGTGGGTGAGGACTCCCACAGTTTGAGGGGGTGGGGGTTGGTGAGGAGTCCCTCAGTTTGAGGGGGGGGGTGGGTGAGGAGTTCCACATTTTGAATGGGTGTGTAGGTGAGGAGTCCCACAGTTTGATGGGGTGTGTAGGTGAGGAGTCCCACAGTTTGATGGGGTGTGTCGGTGAGGAGTCCCACAGTTTGATGGGGTGTGTAGGTGAGGAGTCCCACAGATTGATGGGGGTGGGTGAGGGGTCCCACAGTTTGATGGGGGGTGCAGGTGAGGAGACCCACAGTTTGATGGGGTGTGTAGGTGAGAAGTCCCACAGTTTAATGGGGTGTGTAGGTGAGTAGTTCCACAGTTTCATGGGGTGTGTAGGTGAGGAGACCCACAGTTTGATGGGGGTGTAGGTGAGGAGACCCACAGTTTGATGGGGTGTGTAGGTGAGGAGACCCACAGTTTGATGGGGCGTGTAGGTGAGGAGTCCCACAGTTTGAGGGGGGTGTAGGTGAGGAATCCCACATTTTGATGGGGGGTGTAGGTGAGGAATCCCACAGTTTGATGGGGTGGGTGTAGGAGAGGAATCCCACAGTTTGATGGGGTTGTAGTTGAGGAGTCCCACAGTTTGATGGGTGGGTGTAGGTGAGGAGTCCCACAGTTTGATGGGGTGTGTTGGTGAGGAGTCCCTCAGTTTGATGGGGTGTGTAGGTGAGGAGTCCCACAGTTTGAGGGGGTGTGTAGGTGAGGAGTCCCACAGTTTGAGGAGGTGTGTAGGTGAGGAGTCCCACAGTTTGATGGGGGTGTATAGGTGAGGAGTCCCACAGTTTGATGGGGTGTGTAGGTGAGGAGTCCCACAGTTTGATGGGGTGTGCAGGTGAGGAGTCCTACAGTTTGATGGGGGGTGTAGGTGAGGAGTCCCACAGTTTGATGGGCTGTGTAGGTGAGGAGTCTTACAGTTTGATGGGGGAGTGTAGGTGAGGAGACCCACAGTTTGATGGGGTGTGTAGTTGAGGAGTCCCACAGTTTGATGGGGTGTGTAGGTGAGGAGTCCCACAGTTTGATGGGTGGGTGGGTGAGGAGTCCCACAGTTTGATGGGGTGTGTAGGTGAGGAGTCCCACAGTTTGATGGGGGTGTGTAGGTGAGGAGTCCCACAGTTTGAGGGGGTGTGCAGGTGAGGAGTCCCACAGTTTGATGGGGGTGTGTAGGTGAGGAGTCCCACAGTTTGATGGGGTGTGTAGGTGAGGAGACCCACAGTTTGATGGGGTGTGTAGGTGAGGAGTCCTACAGTTTTATGTGGAGTGGAGGTGAGGAGTCCCACAGTTTGATGGGGTGTGTCGGTGAGGAGTCCCACAGTTTGATGGGGTGTGTAGGTGAGGAGTCCCACAGTTTGATGGGGGTGGGTGAGGGGTCCCACAGTTTGATGGGGGGTGCAGGTGAGGAGACCCACAGTTTGATGGGGTGTGTAGGTGAGGAGTCCCACAGTTTGATGGGGTGTGTAGGTGAGTAGTTCCACAGTTTCATGGGGTGTGTAGGTGAGGAGACCCACAGTTTGATGGGGGTGTAGGTGAGGAGACCCACAGTTTGATGGGGTGTGTAGGTGAGGAGACCCACAGTTTGATGGGGCGTGTAGGTGAGGAGTCCCACAGTTTGAGGGGGGTGTAGGTGAGGAATCCCACATTTTGATGGGGGGTGTAGGTGAGGAATCCCACAGTTTGATGGGGTGGGTGTAGGAGAGGAATCCCACAGTTTGATGGGGTTGTAGGCGAGGAGTCCCACAGTTTGATGGGGTTGTAGTTGAGGAGTCCCACAGTTTGATGGGTGGGTGTAGGTGAGGAGTCCCACAGTTTGATGGGGTGTGTTGGTGAGGAGTCCCTCAGTTTGATGGGGTGTGTAGGTGAGGAGTCCCACAGTTTGATGGGAGGGGTATAGGTGAGGAGTCCCACAGTTTGATGGGGTGTGTAGGTGAGGAATCCCACAGTTTGATGGGGTGTGTAGGTGAGCAGACCCTCAGTTTGATGGGGTGTGTAGGTGAGGAGTCCCACAGTTTGATGGGGTGGGTGTAGGAGAGGAATCCCACAGTTTGATGGGGTTGTAGGCGAGGTGTCCCACAGTTTGATGGGGTTGTAGTTGAGGAGTCCCACAGTTTGATGGGTGGGTGTAGTTGAGGAGTCCCACAGTTTGATGGGTGGGTGTAGGTGAGGAGTCCCACAGTTTGATGGGGTGTGTAGGTGAGGAGTCCCACAGTTTGATGGGGGGGTGTAGGTGAGGAGTCCCACAGTTTGATGGGGTGTGTAGGTGAGGAGTCCCACAGTTTGATGGGGTGTGTGGGTGAGTAGTCCCACAGTTTGATGGGGTGTGTAGGTGATGAGTCCCACAGTTTGATGGGGTGTGTGGGTGAGGACTCCCACAGTTTGAGGGGGTGGGGGTCGGTGAGGAGTCCCTCAGTTTGAGGGGGGGGGTGGGTGAGGAGTTCCACATTTTGAATGGGTGTGTAGGTGAGGAGTCCCACAGTTTGATGGGGTGTGTAGGTGAGGAGTCCCACAGTTTGATGGGGTGTGTCGGTGAGGAGTCCCACAGTTTGATGGGGTGTGTAGGTGAGGAGTCCCACAGATTGATGGGGGTGGGTGAGGGGTCCCACAGTTTGATGGGGGGTGCAGGTGAGGAGACCCACAGTTTGATGGGGTGTGTAGGTGAGGAGTCCCACAGTTTAATGGGGTGTGTAGGTGAGTAGTTCCACAGTTTCATGGGGTGTGTAGGTGAGGAGACCCACAGTTTGATGGGGGTGTAGGTGAGGAGACCCACAGTTTGATGGGGTGTGTAGGTGAGGAGACCCACAGTTTGATGGGGCGTGTAGGTGAGGAGTCCCACAGTTTGAGGGGGGTGTAGGTGAGGAATCCCACATTTTGATGGGGGGTGTAGGTGAGGAATCCCACAGTTTGATGGGGTGGGTGTAGGAGAGGAATCCCACAGTTTGATGGGGTTGTAGTTGAGGAGTCCCACAGTTTGATGGGTGGGTGTAGGTGAGGAGTCCCACAGTTTGATGGGGTGTGTTGGTGAGGAGTCCCTCAGTTTGATGGGGTGTGTAGGTGAGGAGTCCCACAGTTTGATGGGAGGGGTATAGGTGAGGAGTCCCACAGTTTGATGGGGTGTGTAGGTGAGGAATCCTACAGTTTGATGGGGTGTGTAGGTGAGCAGACCCTCAGTTTGATGGGGTGTGTAGGTGAGGAGTCCCACAGTTTGATGGGGTGGGTGTAGGAGAGGAATCCCACAGTTTGATGGGGTTGTAGGCGAGGAGTCCCACAGTTTGATGGGGTTGTAGTTGAGGAGTCCCACAGTTTGATAGGTGGGTGTAGTTGAGGAGTTCCACAGTTTGATGGGGTGTGTAAGTGAGGAGTCCCACAGTTGGATGGGGTGTGTAGGTGAGGAGTCCCACAGTTTGATGGGGTGTGTAGGTGAGGAGTCCCACAGTTTGATGGGGTGTGTAGGTGAGGAGTCCCACAGTTTGATGGGGTGTGTGGGTGAGTAGTCCCACAGTTTGATGGGGTGTGTAGGTGATGAGTCCCACAGTTTGATGGGGTGTGTGGGTGAGGACTCCCACAGTTTGAGGGGGTGGGGGTCGGTGAGGAGTCCCTCAGTTTGAGGGGGGGGGTGGGTGAGGAGTTCCACATTTTGAATGGGTGTGTAGGTGAGGAGTCCCACAGTTTGATGGGGTGTGTAGGTGAGGAGTCCCACAGTTTGATGGGGTGTGTCGGTGAGGAGTCCCACAGTTTGATGGGGTGTGTAGGTGAGGAGTCCCACAGTTTGATGGGGGGGTGTAGGTGAGGAGTCCCACAGTTTGATGGGGTGTGTAGGTGAGGAGTCCCACAGTTTGATGGGGTGTGTGGGTGAGTAGTCCCACAGTTTGATGGGGTGTGTAGGTGATGAGTCCCACAGTTTGATGGGGTGTGTGGGTGAGGACTCCCACAGTTTGAGGGGGTGGGGGTCGGTGAGGAGTCCCTCAGTTTGAGGGGGGGGGTGGGTGAGGAGTTCCACATTTTGAATGGGTGTGTAGGTGAGGAGTCCCACAGTTTGATGGGGTGTGTAGGTGAGGAGTCCCACAGTTTGATGGGGTGTGTAGGTGAGGAGTCCCACAGTTTGATGGGGTGTGTAGGTGAGGAGTCCCACAGTTTGATGGGGGTGGGTGAGGGGTCCCACAGTTTGATGGGGGGTGCAGGTGAGGAGACCCACAGTTTGATGGGGTGTGTAGGTGAGGAGTCCCACAGTTTGATGGGGTGTGTAGGTGAGTAGTTCCACAGTTTCATGGGGTGTGTAGGTGAGGAGACCCACAGTTTGATGGGGGTGTAGGTGAGGAGACCCACAGTTTGATGGGGTGTGTAGGTGAGGAGACCCACAGTTTGATGGGGCGTGTAGGTGAGGAGTCCCACAGTTTGAGGGGGGTGTAGGTGAGGAATCCCACATTTTGATGGGGGGTGTAGGTGAGGAATCCCACAGTTTGATGGGGTGGGTGTAGGAGAGGAATCCCACAGTTTGATGGGGTTGTAGGCGAGGAGTCCCACAGTTTGATGGGGTTGTAGTTGAGGAGTCCCACAGTTTGATGGGTGGGTGTAGGTGAGGAGTCCCACAGTTTGATGGGGTGTGTTGGTGAGGAGTCCCTCAGTTTGATGGGGTGTGTAGGTGAGGAGTCCCACAGTTTGATGGGAGGGGTATAGGTGAGGAGTCCCACAGTTTGATGGGGTGTGTAGGTGAGGAATCCCACAGTTTGATGGGGTGTGTAGGTGAGCAGACCCTCAGTTTGATGGGGTGTGCAGGTGAGGAGTCCCACAGTTTGATGGGGTGGGTGTAGGAGAGGAATCCCACAGTTTGATGGGGTTGGAGGCGAGGAGTCCCACAGTTTGATGGGGTTGTAGTTGAGGAGTCCCACAGTTTGATGGGTGGGTGTAGTTGAGGAGTCCCACAGTTTGATGGGTGGGTGTAGGTGAGGAGTCCCACAGTTTGATGGGGTGTGTAGGTGAGGAGTCCCACAGTTTGATGGGGGGGTGTAGGTGAGGAGTCCCTCAGTTTGATGGGGGGTGGGTTCGGAGTCCCACAGATTGATGGGGGGGTGGGTGAGGAGTCGCACAGTTTGATGGGGGGGTGGGTGAGGAGTCCCACAGTTTGATGGGGTGTGTTGGTGAGGAGTCCCTCAGTTTGATGGGGTGTGTAGGTGAGGAGTCCCACAGTTTGATGGGAGGGGTATAGGTGAGGAGTCCCACAGTTTGATGGGGGTGTGTAGGTGAGGATTCCCACAGTTTGATGGGGGGGTGGGTGAGGAGTCCCACAGTTTGATGGGGGTGTGTAGGTGAGGAGTCCCACAGTTTGATGGGGTGTGTAGGTGAGGAGTCCCACAGTTTGATGGGGAGGTTGGTGAGGAGTCCCACAGTTTGATGGGGGTGTGTAGGTGAGGAGTCCCACAGTTTGATGGGGGGGTTGTAGGTGAGGAGTCCCACAGTTTGATGGGGGGTGGGTGATGAGACCCACAGTTTGATTGGGTGTGTAGGTGAGGAGTCCCACAGTTTGATGGGTGTGTGTTGGTGAGGAGTCCCACAGTTTGATGGGGTGTGTAGGTGAGGAGTCCCACAGTTTGATGGGGTGTGTAGGTGAGGAGTCCCACAGTTTGATGGGGTGTGTAGGTGAGGAGTCCCACAGTTTGATGGGTGTGTGTTGGTGAGGAGTCCCACAGTTTGATTGGGTGTGTAGGTCAGGAGTCCCACAGTTTGATGGGGTTGTAGTTGAGGAGTCCCACAGTTTGATGGGGTTGTAGGTGAGGAGTCCCACAGTCTGATGGGGTTGTAGGTGAGGAGTCCCACAGTCTGATGGGGGGGTAGGTGAGGATTCCCACAGTTTGATGGGGGGGTAGGTGAGGAGTCCCACAGTTTGATGGGGGGGTAGGTGAGGAGTCCCACAGTTTGATGGGGTGTGGAGGTGAGGAGTCCCACAGTTTGATGGGGTGTGTAGGTGAGGAGTCCCAGAGTTTGAGGGGGTGTGTACGTGAGGAGTCCCACAGTTTGATGGGGGTGTGTAGGTGAGGAGTCCCACAGTTTGATGGGGTGTGTAGGTGAGGAGTCCTACAGTTTGATGGGGGTGTGTAGGTGAGGAGTCCCACAGTTTGATGGGGTGTGCAGGTGAGGAGTCCTACAATTTGATGGGGGTTGTAGGTGAGGAGTCCCACAGTTTGATGGGGTGTGTAGGTGAGGAGTCCCACAATTTGATGAGGTGTGTAGGTGAGGAGTCCCACAGTTTGATGGGGTGTGTAGGTGAGGAGTCCCAAAGTTTGATGGGGTGTGTAGGTGAGGAGTCCCACAGTTTGATGGGGTTGTAGGTGAGGAGTCCCACAGTTTGATGGGGTTGTAGTTGAGGAGTCCCACAGTTTGATTGGGGATTAGGTGAGGAGTCCCACAGTTTGATGGGGGGTTAGGTGAGGAGTCCCAAAGTTTGATGGGGGGGTAGGTGAAGAGTCCCACAGTTTGATGTGGTGTGTAGGTGAGGAGTCCCGCATTGTGAGGGTTTGGGGGTAGGTGATGAGTCCCACAGTTTGATGGGGTGTGTAGGTGAGGAGTCCCACAGTTTTATGGGGTTGTAGGTGAGGAGTCCCACAGTTTGATGGGAGGGTGGGTGAGGAGTCCCACAGTTTGAAAGGGGTGTGTAGGTGAGGAGTCCCACAGTTTGATGGGGTGTGTAGGTGAGGAGTCCCACAGTTTGATGGGGTGTGTAGGTGAGGAGTCGCACAGTTTGAAGGGGTGTGTAGGGGAGGAGTCCCACAGTTTGATGGGGGTGTGTAGGTGAGGAGTCCCACTGTTTGATGGGGTGTGTAGGTGAGGAGTCCCACAGTTTGATGGGGTGTGTAGGTGAGGAGTCCCACAGTTTGATGGGGTGTGTAGGTGAGGAGTCCCACAGTTTGATGGGGTGTGTAGGTGAGGAGACCCACAGTTTGATTTGGTTGTAGGTGAGGAGTCCCACAGTTTGATGGGGTGTGTAGGTGAAGAGTCCCACAGTTTGATGGGGGAGGTGTACGTGAGGAGTCCCACAGTTTGATGGAGGGTGTAGGTGAGGAGTCCCACAGTTTGATGGGGTGTGTAGGTGAAGAGTCCCACAGTTTGATGGGGGAGGTGTACGTGAGGAGTCCCACAGTTTGATGGGGGGTGTAGGTGAGGAGTCCCACAGTTTGATGGGGTGTGTAGTTGAGGAGTCCCACAGTTTGATGGGGGGTGTAGGTGAGGAGTCCCACAGTTTGATGGGGTGT